>NW_027619645.1:0-35511 GCF_964187855.1 Myxine glutinosa
AAGCTCGATTTTTTAGAGGTATGTATCCCAATATCCTCATATCCTTGTGTGTGTGTGTGTGTGTGTGTGTGTGTGTGTGTGTGTGTGTGTGTATGTGTATGTGTGTGTGTGTGTATGTGTGTGTGTGTAATATTTTCTCTCCCCTCTTGTCCTCTTGTCTTCAGGAAGAGATTCAAAAACTCAACACATCTGCTGTCTTTGACTTGTGCTGGGAACAAATTGATGACTTGCGCTGGGAAGAAGTTGAATGTATAGTACCTCAAGGAAAATGTTTTAGTAATATGAAGCTTTTAATGTTTTCACTATTATTTATATATATTTGTTTTGTTTACAATTATTTAATTATTAATTACAAAAAGAGAATAAAGGAGGGAACGGGGAGGTGCACCCCTGCCAAAGACCCTTCACCCCCCTCATCCCACCCCTCCCCTCCCCTTGTGTGTGTGGGGAAGGTGGGGGTGGGATGAGGGGGGTGAAGGGTCAAGGGTGGGGGTGCACGGAGGGTGGGGGATGATGGGTGTGGTCTGTGTGGGCGGGGTCTGTGTGGGCGGGGTCTGTGTGGGCGGGGTCGGTGTGGGCGTGGCTTATGATTTTTTATTTATTTAATTTTTTTTTTTTTATTACCACGAATTAAATTAGCTAATATGGGTGGGGTGAATAGAAATGTTGTTTAATGAATTATTAGCTTTGTTTTTTGTAATTCTTGCGAGTAAAATGAACCCAAGATTTCTTCTCGATTTATATCATTTAATTTGTAAGTCCAAGGGTTTGTAGCCATTACATCAACGATTATAAATAATTCATTAGTCCATTTTTGTGTATAACCTTTCTCAAAATGGCTTTTCCATTTGTATATCCTTACAATATCACCAACTTTGAACTTGGGCTTTCTCAAATTAATCACCTTTTCATATTCTAATTTTGTAAATGTTTCTGATGGTTTTGATTTTGTTGATGAATGAACTGTATTATTGTAATTATCTACAATATCCTGAATTAAATACACCCATTTTTGAGAACCGAGTTGTGTGAATTTTTTATATAATTTCTCTTTTAAAGTACGATTAAAACGCTCAATAACAACTGCCTTTCCTTCATTAAAGGTGCTGTATAATTTAATACCCTTCCCCTTAAGAAATTTCATGAATATTTTGTTATAGAACTCTGTTCCCTCATCAGTCCATAACTTCTTTGGTTTCCTTTTATCCCGATCAAATATTAACTTAAAGGCTAACATTAAAGTATCACCCCTTTTATTTTTTAAAGGGACAACCCAGGCAAATCTACTCCTCAAATCAATAACGGTTAAAGCATACCTGTATCCCCTGTCATTATTCAATTCAATTAAATCAGCGGACCATATGTGGTCGGTGTATTTAGAATAAACCTTCCTTCTTTTAAACTTTGTGATTATAGGTTTGTGTAATTCTTCAGCCAAAAGCTCCTCAGTCTTGATGACATCATTAGAGCCTAATAGTTTTTTGAGGAATAACCAAGACCAAGTTTCAATTTAGCATTTATCAAATTTCTCACAATAAACCTATCAACTTTCTCTCTCAACGTTGGATTTTGTATCAAAGACAAATTATACAACATTTCGCTGTCGGCTTTATGTTTTTCAGTCAACGTAGTGGTTTTCCCATAAGCAATATCATGCTTCATACACACTTCGTCAACCCTATTTGTAGGTTTAGACCAAGGTTTAGGATTGTCAGCCTCATCTAATCTTTTATCCAAGTTTGTTCCTGGACCACAGAAAGAATACCCTGGAAGGTGTAATTCCCCTGGAATTCCAGTTGTTGTAAATTTACTTCCTGACAGAAACTTTTGTATGTCTCCTCCTCTTTTAGGAGAGATGAATTGGCACTTTTTAGAGCCACATACTTGACATATTCCTTTTTGATAAACTCTATTATTTTTAGCTTTAACATAAGAGATATTTTTAGATTTAGTTTTCTTTTTACATTTGAGACAATAACTCATATTTATTTATCAGAAAAATTCCGACAGAGTATCAAAACCTTTTTGGTTTTCAACATATACATTTCAATCTTTATTTTTAAAACATAAAGAATCCTAAGGAATGTCTTCACTCTCTCTCCTCCATTTATTTACAAATAAAAACTAACTAAAGTCAATGACACCAACATCATCAATCACATAATCTTTTCCTTCTTCTTCTTCTTCTTCTTCACCACTTTCTCATTTAAATCTCCTCCCTGAAATTGCCGTTGTTATTTTTGAAACCATTATCTTCATAAGAGTTGTTAATTCTTTAATTTCCTCTTCGGTGCGTTGAGATTGATTTATTTGCTGTAATACACTCAATCTTTTACGAATCTCACTGATTTCCATCTTTTTATATTTTTCCTCCCTCTCTCTTTGCTCCCTTTCCTCCCTCTCCTCCTTCTCCTTTTTCTCCCTCTCCTCCTTCTTCTTTTTCTCTCTTTCCTCCTTCTCCCTTTTCTCTCCTTCCTCCTTCTCCTTTTTCTCCCTTTCCTCCTCCTTTTTCTCCCTCTCCTCCTTCTCCTCCCTCTCCCTTTCCTCCTTCTCCTTTTTCTCTCTTTCCTCCTTCTCTTCTTCAACTCCTTCCTCATCCCTTGCTACCCTTGAGTTTGAACCCCAAAGAATATTATACATATACTCATCTGGATTTTGAGATATTCTTGTATCTATAATTATTTTTCTCATAATAGGATACCAATAAGATTGTTGACGATTTCTAAAAGAGTTTTATATTTCATAACTTTGAGAAGTTCATTTTTATTTAATATTTTAAACAAGTCTCTATTTGTGGGTTTAACAATATCAGTATAAGGCCAGTTTTTTATGACAAAATTCCCATGTATATGCTCCAAATCATAAGGTATGTAATACCGAGCACCCTTTTCTTGTAGGTATCCTTGAATACAAAAATTATAATTCTCTTGTAGTCTTCTTCCTGCCATTTATGTATCAGAAATATATGTGAGATTAATATTATGACAGGTAATACCACCCCATCTTCCCACTACCAAATCGGTTTGTATTCCTCGGCTTTCTATCCTTATCTCATTACCTTCCTTCTTTGTCATGCGAACCATCGCTATACTATCATATATTTTTATTTTCTTAAAATCACGTATTTGTTGTTTACTAATTGTACTTCCACATAAATCCTTATCCTCACCAAGTGGATAATATTCTTCTTTACGAGACTGATTTAAATCATGTAGGTCTTCTATGTTTATTGAAAAAGACCAATTATACCCTAAATCAGGCATATCATACCCCCATTTATTAATTCGCATATTAACTAAATGTCCTTCTTTATAAAATTCAATTGTAAGCAGGTAGTTAAATTCAATGAGGAAAGGTGTATGGTCAGTATAACCAGGTGTTGTGGTTGTAAATTTTACTTCTTTCACAAAACGTGCTGTTTTCTTTAAAAATATATATTGTGATAAATCACTTAATCTAATTAAGTCATTCGCATCTGTAGGGTTTGGATAATTGATTAATTTATAAGTATTCTTCATATTAATATTTTTACTTACACTATATTTTTGTCGTTCAGCCTGTGCCTTTGTATAATAATTTGATAAATCAATATCCTGAGAGGATTTTCCAAAGATAGAACCATCTTTTCCAACATAAGTCATTTATATTAGATTAAAAATGATATCATAAAAATTTTCATTATTGTTGAGTTGAAATAATACATATAAACATAATTGACCACAACATTTAGAATTAATTTCTTGAACTTGAAATGTTTGATAAACACCATTCTGTAAGAATTGTATTACTTCAACAGGTGGTGGCATACCATAACTATCAAAATAATATTTATCCTGACTATTATGAATACAAACCCAATGAGAACCATTCTGTGTGTCTAAATTCATAATAATATTCTTTGTATTCTTATTTATATGTATTAATTCATCTCTCATACAAATAACCACATTATCAATTTTTAGTGTTTTACAATACTTAGCTAGTTCTATATTTGACGTTGTATTCTTTCCAAATTGTTTAAACCATTTATCCATTTATTTATGAGAAAGATACAATCCATTACCCCGTTTAGTTAGTTTAACACCCGCTTTAGCGATAGAGGAAAGCATATCTCCAACCAACAATCTAGCTTTATCAGGTAGACTTTCAAGTTTTTGAGCAAAATCTACAATTACACCACTTCCACTAATTTGTTTCTCCAACTCCTTGTTATGTCTTTCCAATTCTTTTTGAGCTTTTAGTTGTGCCTTCCTTTCGTTAGCAGTTTTTACCGCTGCTGAAATACCACCAGTCAATGCTCCCGCCGCACTTAAACCAGCAAATAAAGGAATTAGAAACGGGAGAAATCCTCCTCTTGACTCGTCTATTGAATATTTCTTTAACATAGGTTTCGTCATTTTAATTTTAAGTGATCCAACATCATTTAGTGTTTTTACTTGTGTGTGTGTGAGTAAAACGTCAATTCTTACAGCTCCTTTTCTTTGAATTGTATTAACATTAATAATACAAGGCTTTTGATTTTGAATACAAGATGTTAATTTATTAAGATTGATTTGATTAACATATACCCCAACCATTTATTTATGAGAAAAAACCTATGTGATATTAATCATAACACCATTATCTGTATTAATCTGTAATTCTGTTTCCTCCAAAAGCAAACAATATGCATTAACCTCTTCACTCTCCCCTCTTTCAATGTATAGAGAAGTATCCACTCGATTAGACTTTATAGTTTCCTTTTGAGAACTCAGGTCAATTGCGTAGATTGTATAAAGTTTTTGAAACGCAACCATATCCAAAATAGGATCATTATTACCATTACTTTCACACACCTTTTGGTAGGACTTGTAGGCTTCCGCATAATCATTTTTTTCCCAATCAATTTCCAATCTATCTCGCGGATAAAATGTGCCATCAAGAGAAACCCGAAGTTGTTTCACCTTTGCATTATCACTCAGGGCATTATTCTTATTAGTACCGTCCTCTCCATCTGGTTTTTTAAAAATGAGCCAGAGGTATCGTGGCTTTCCTTGAAGAACACCTAAATTCCAAGTGTAGGTAGTGTGTTCCAGTTTAACGTGTTGACATCTTCTTTTAAGGTATGATACATTTAGCGGTTTCTTTGAGTTAAGTCTTCTATTTAACATCTCTTCCGTTTTAAGATTAGGAGTATATTCACTGATATACCAACACAAATCATTAATAACAAATTTATTATTTTCTCCAAAAGCATTTTCAACCCCAAAAAGCAATCTATTTACATTATCATTCCTTTGTAGTTGAAATCTAATTTTAAGCCCATACAAAACTTTATCATAATCACAAAATCCAAATATACCTTTCAGAGGTACTGCTACGGTAAAACTATTCTCAGCTTTTGCGTCATCATTATACATTGACTTCCTTTGACTATAACCAGGGTCTGCGTTTGTACCCGTTGACATATCAGGAATAAAACCTTCAACAGCTCCCTTACCCATTCTATCACTAAACGAATATAGTGTAAATTTCATCATTTCAGATGTAGCAGAGACATAATCAACCGCTTCAACCTCTTGTGTTCCAATATACAGGCGGACACTGTCAAACATTTTCCAGAAGAAATCATTTACGAGTGTAGCATTAGTATTATTCGCAGCCTTAGTGAATTTAAATTTACACAGCAAGAAACTATCAGCTATATTCAAGTAAGTTTGTTGATTATTTATTTCAAAACTTTTTGTTCCGTTTGAATTCCAGTCTGTTCCTGTTATAGCATTTACCTTAAAATAGTCTTCCTTTTTAGTGGAGTTTGAAATGATAATCGTATCATCCAAATCATAGATACTATCAATCGCTTCCATACTTGTATTTATATAGCATTAAAATTGTTGAAACCCTGACCCAAGTATTTTAATGATTTTTTGTCGTTCTTGTGAAGATAGTTGAGTTTTACCTTTTTTTATTTCTTTGATTGCTTGTAATTTATGAGACTCCTTTTGAGCATCTTTTATACTCTTTATAGCACCTACAACTGAGCCCACGGCAGAAGCAGTTGAACCAATTAGGTCTTTATGTTTAAGGATGGTTGAACCAATACCCATTAGAGTATCAATTATCCCATCTCCTTTATTTCGAAATTGATGACCTACACCTCGTTGTCTCTTAGGTTTATAGTATCCTTTACCCACATACCTTGTATAGTATGGTGAAAGGTACATGCCCTCCCCTGTAATTATTTTATATTTTCCCAACTCATGTTTTCTCACAATAACCATTATTTATTTATTGAAAAACTTCACGTAGGTGAATTCTGATGGATATAATTTCATCATTAAAGGATATCATACGATTATCTTGGTCGGTTATCCTAAAATTTACTCTGTATATGGTTTTTCCTGACACAGGTAAATAGACAAGATTTTTTGGTTCCATATTAAATTTATAACCAATCGGGGTTGAGTATGCACTGAATGAAAATATTGTATTTGTTCTTATTCCATCGTTATAAGCACCATCAATCAAATCACAATGAATTAATACTGAATTTATACCGGAGGATATTTGGATAACATTATCACTGTAAAACGTCCCGTTATTTTCAATCTTTTTTGAAGAGAAACCCAATAGCTCTCTAAACGAATTTTCAATCGTGAAATCAACTTTATAATTATTTTTAAGTTTAATAGTTGATTTTGAAGTGTGTTTTTGAATATCTATTACAATATTTTTTGGTTCATCACCTTTTTCTTTCATAAGGCGAGAGACTTCTGAAGATATTTGAGAAATCTCGTAAGCTCCAGGTGAAACGGTTATAGTTTTATATCCACTTCCTGGATTATAACTAAACTTGTTGTTTTTCTCTGTGATATTAAAAAGGGTATTGTAAGTTTCCATTGACAACAAAGATGCCTCATATGAGGTAAGGGGGTCAAGTTGTAGTGGGTAAGGGAATGAAGCTGTGTAATCGCTCGTTGTGAAATTAAAACTAAGAATTGTGCTTCTCATCTTATTTAATATCTAATAAAATATCTTTGTATTGACATTTATTAATTATTTTCATGTTCATCAACTGATCTAAAATGGCTGAGGATTCATTAAAACAATTGTTGTTTCCAGCCTTCTTACTACCTAACAACAATAATAGCCTATTAACTAATTGTGATGGGTCATTTGGAAGAAAACTAACACCCGAACCAAGCTTACTTAAAGCATCAATAATATGTTTCTCCTTCTCATTCTTCTTACTTTTACCAGCAACAGAAACTCCATAATCAAGTGCATTTAGCAACTCAATATATACCCTATCTTCCTCTCTTTCCATATCAAGTGGTTCCTCAAAATATTTTGAACCGCTGAATCCGGGGTTTGTTAGAAGAAACATTAATCTTGGAGTTAATTTAACATTTGGTTGAGTAGAACTCAAGAACATCAATTCATCATTAAATATCAATACCTTTTCTTCCACAAGATGAAACACTGCTGGTTCTTCTGTTGGAATGAGACCTGCTCTGGTTTTTGAACCCGCCGAATATTCATTGTTTTGAAGAGCTTCCACAACATAATTAGGGGGTTGATTTACCTCCTCAAGTTTCCGAAATAATCCCTCGTCATCATATTCTAATTCACCAAGTTCTTGTTTTGTTATCTGACTAAAATCTTTGAGCATTTGAAGTTTTTTCGGAGTAAATTCTACCGTGGGAACTGTAGGTG
The DNA here is from genome assembly GCF_964187855.1 of Myxine glutinosa. NCBI lineage: Eukaryota > Metazoa > Chordata > Myxini > Myxiniformes > Myxinidae > Myxine > Myxine glutinosa. The sequence continues at coordinate 7,696 of NW_027619645.1, forward strand.
AGTGTTGAGTTTTCAAAAGTGGTTTAAAGAATTTCTCTTGTTTTCTTTCAAAGGCTTCTTCACCAGTTAGTTTCTGTCTCCGTTTCTTCTTTATCTCTTCCTGTTGTTTAACAACTTTTGAAACTAATTGTTGATGTTCCTTAAACTTTCTTTCTCTTTCTTCGGTATTCATTTTCTGTATTTATTTATTGAAAAATATCATTTAGTATCTCATCTTGTTTCACAACAATATATTTATATTTTCCAATCGTGTGTTTCATATAATTTTCAAATTCTTTTTTACTACATAACGTAGAGCAATTATCTCTCCAAAAATTATTTACATCTATTGAATTTAACTTAAATAAAATAAAAGTATTGGCATTGTTTCTTATTGAGCGTCGAGGGAGTTGAAAATATGATTGACTAAGATATATACAATTACAAGAAGAATGTCTCCCTCTTGTATAGTAGCTATCCATTACTGTTTGGTTTCTCTCATTAACACAATCATCAAAGATGACGAGGTTCTTTTTTGATTTATCTAAATCTTGAGGTGAAGGTATATCATCCGTATTATCACTGAGAATACAAGTTATGGGTTTCGATTTTGATTTCTGTGTATCACAAAATAATTGTATTATATCTTCAATATTATAATCATTCAGTTTGTTTTGAAGTTTAAATAAACCGATAATGTCTTCCTTTTTAAGACCTGCATTAAAACCCTGTGAGAGTAGTTGATACTCGGGTTGAAAACTTGACTTTGTAGAAATTATTAAATTATCATAATCTAAAAAATTAGGACCAAGGAGCATCTTTAAAAGTAAACAGGTTTTCCCACATCCGCTTGAACCAACTATTAGACATCTCAATGAATTTGGAATGTTTTTATGGTTATTAAATTTTATCTTATTTTCCCAAACGGGTAAAAAATCATTCATTTATATATTTGGAAAACAAGTCATCCAACTTTTTTTGAGCTATTTTAGAAACTCTATATTTTATCCTGAGTTCGGGTTTAATTTCAAAATAATTCATTATTTTATTTATGTAGTATCTTGTATTAACATTTCCATTAAAATTATTTTGAATAATAAATATCATTAAACCCTTATACATTTCCTCAATACAAAGAGTCTCTTTCCTTGTAAGAAATGGTGTATTATCACCATAATGCTTAACATTCATCTCTCTTATTAATCTTGTAAAGTAATTCATTTTTGGTTCTAATTTAAAAGAGTTATATGTTTTTTTATATTTCTTATTATCATTAATTAGAATATAATCACAGAATAAACATTGTTTATATGAATCCTCATCATTAAGCCCCACTCTATCACAAGCCGGACAATTCTCTAATTTATCATATGGAGAGTCTGGAAATTCTAAATATCCTTCAGAACTTATCATATTTATGTGGTAAATTTTTACTTAAACTAAACGCAAGTTTATTCATTAATAAATACAATGTTTCAAAGCACAAAAGACAAATTTCAATCAATCTCTACTTCGGTGGAAGATATAGAAAAATATGTCAAAGATGTTAAATTGAACAAAGATAAATATGGAAATTTTTGGGTAAAACCAGTTATGGAAAATAACATGAGCCCCTCTATTTCATTTAAAGGAAGAGCTCTAACTATACCTGGAAAGACATCCATTAAAGTAAATCTAACAAAAGTTTCTCCTCTACTCCTGGCAATTTATTCAAAGCTTGAAAAAGTGATTGACCACGATACTTTGAAAAAGAATGATAAGACCATTAATAATTCTAGAGGAGACATTTGTATTTTCTTTAATAATCCAAAGGGTGTAGATCTAAGTAAAATGAATGATGTTAATATTTCTGGTGAAATGTCATTTCGTTCTATGATAGTTAGAGATTATTTAAAGATAACTTTTGATATTAAAAATGTAGAGATTGAATCCGTTAATGAAAGAAAGTATATTGGTATAGATGGAAAGGTTTTTTCTGCTAATTAAATATGAGTCATTACAGCAGTGAAGATTTTACTATTTCATTGAACTCGGACGATGGTGATGATAGTATTTCATTGAACACAGATGATAGTTATGATACTAATAGTTTGTGCTCAAATGATAGTTATGAGAGTAGCTTTATTGATGACTCTGAGTATGATTCTGAGTATTCATGTGATAGTTATGACTTAGATGATTCTGAGTGAAAAAGTGTTTTAGTTTAAGCACAGCGATATATATAAAACGGAGCTGTAAAGCTCAAAAGTGTTTTATTTTAAGCACAGTGATATATATAAAACACCACGTTTTCTCACGCTATAAATATGGTTTATTGTGATACTTGCGAGAAGGAAGTAAAATATTATAAACAACATATTCTCACCGCAAAACATACATACAACATTTTAAACAAACTTTCCCCTCTTCCACCTGAAACAAAACACTGTTCTACATGTAATAAAAATATCCTCAAGAAAGGCTTCAAAATACATCTTAAAACAAATCTACATTTATCAAATTTTATCACAACTAAAAACTCTGATGGAGCATTCAAAGGACATATTAAAATAAGAGTCTTTAACTTCAAACCTCCTGAACCAGAGTCTATAGTTGATGCTGTAGAAATAGTTAAACCTGCTGTTCAAACGTTGATTGAAAAAACACTAAAGGAAATGAAACCACTTAAATTTTATATGGGAGTAAAATTAGAAATGACAAAGGATGAAGGAGTTATAGATGCACCATACATGAGAACTGAGCCACACTTTATATCTTCATATCAAGATTTTAAAACATCAGGAGTCTATGATGAACTTATTAAACAAGAGCAAGATGTGGATAATTCAATCGTAGGAAGTGGATTCAATATAGGAAAAATTATTTACATAGACATTCATATTCTTAAATCAGATCCTCTAAAAGCTTCTTCTTACATTGATTTACCCAGTGTTATCAAAAATAGAAAAGCAGTTATCAATATCAAAAATAAAGACAATAAATGTTTTCTCTGGTCTATTTTAGCACACTTACATCCTCCACATTTTCATGATGAAAGAGTATCTCATTATAAAAAATATGAGAATACATTAAATACGAAAGATCTAAAGTTTCCGATGACTTTAAATGATATTCCTAAATTTGAAAAGATGAATAATTTATCAGTTAATGTTTATGGTCTAACAGAAACAAACAACATTCAGGTTTTAAAGCTTTCTGACAATTGTAAACAAACTCATATTAATCTTCTATATTTTAATTCAGACGAAAATTCACATTATACATACATCAAAGATATTGCTAAATTAATAAAACCACAAGTCTGTAAGAGAACAAATAAAATATATATTTGTTTGCGTTGTCTTAACTTCTTCAATTCACAAGAAAGATTAGATAAACATTCAAATTATTGTGGCGAACATAAATCAACGGTAATCAATATGCCTAAAGAAGGCTCAAAGATCACATTCAAAGATGAAAATAAAAAGATCAAACATCCATTTGTTATATATGCTGATTTTGAAAGTATTTTAGAAAAAATTGATACTGCTTCTCAAGATCCAAAAGAATCATACACAAATAAATATCAAAAACATACTCCTTGTGGTTTTTGTTATTATATCAAATCATCCGTTGGTGATAAATATAACAAGTTAGAGATGTATAGAGGCTCAAATACCCCAGAGGAGTTTGTGAAACGACTAGAAAAAGACTGTGTTCGATTAACCAAGATAATGAGAGAAACCAATAAACCAATGTCCTTAACAAGTAAAGAAAAAAGGGAATTTATAAAAAACAATGTCTGTCATATTTGTGAGGAGAAAATTGGTAAAGGTCTAAAGGTTAGAGACCATTGTCATCTCACTGGTAAATATAGAGGTCCGGCTCATCAAAGTTGTAATATTAATTATCAACTCCCCTCTTTCATTCCTGTCTTTCTTCATAACAACGCTCATTATGATACACATCTATTTATCAAGGAACTCTCAAAGACTTCTGGAAGTATCTCAGCAATTCCAAACACGGATCAGAAATACATTTCATTCACAAAAACAATTCACACATCTCCTATTACTCATATCAGATTTCTTGATACATTTAAATTCATGGCAAGTCCATTGGTTAACTTGGTTCAAAATCTAAAAGAGTTTCCATGTCTTTCAGAGTATTTTTTAGATAAAGATTTTCTAACACAAAAGGGAATTTACCCCTATGACTATATGGACTCATTTGAGAGATTCAATGAAACACAACTTCCTTTAAAAGAAAATTTCTATAACAAATTAAACAACAGTCATATATCTGATAAAGATTATGTACATGCACAAAATGTTTGGGAAAAATATAACATCAAGAATCTTGGCGAGTATCACGATTTGTATCTCAAAACTGATGTGCTTTTATTGGCCGATGTATTTGAAGCCTTTAGATCTGTTTGTCGCACTGGATATGGATTGGATCCTGCTCACTACTACACAGCACCTGGATTGGCCTGGAGTGCGATGTTGAAAATGACAAAACAAGATTTGGATTTGATAACCGATGTTGATATGCTTTTGATGATTGAAAAGGCAAAAAGAGGTGGAATTTCACAAGTCTGCTCGAGTAGATACGCAAAAGCAAATAACAAATATCTTCCAAATTATGATCCAACGAAAGAGAGTTCTTACTTGATGTACTATGACGCGAACAACCTGTATGGCTGGGCAATGTCTCAGGCTCTTCCTTATGGAAAACTTAGATGGGTAAAGGAAAAAGACTACAAAAACGTTTTACAAGATGTATGTATCTCTACACAAAAAGAATTGGATGAAGAAAAAGTTGGTTATTATTTTGAAATTGATTTAAAATATCCAGAGGAACTCCATAACCTACACAAAGATCTCCCATTTGCTTGTGAGAAAGAAAGTCCAAAGAAAGAATGGTTGAGTGATTATCAACGATCGTTTGATATAGGTGAATCAACAGAAAAATTACTTACTACATTATATAACAAGAAAAATTATGTTCTACACCAAAGAAATTTGCGACAATATTTATCAAAAGGTCTAAGAGTAGAGAAGATCCATAGGGTTCTAAAGTTCAATCAAAGTCATTGGTTAAAGGGGTACATTGATTTTAATACACAAAGAAGAACAGAGTCAAAAACAGATTTTGAGAAAGACTTTTATAAATTAATGAATAATGCGGTCTTTGGTAAGACTATGGAGAATGTGAGGAAAAGACAAAATATCAGACTATCAACATCTTGGGAACAAGCATCAAAATTAATTAATAGACCGAGTTTTACTCGAGCTGAGGTCTTTACTGAGAACTTTTGTGCGATCCATTTGATTAAAGAGAGTATTGAAATGAACAAACCTATTTATATTGGAACAACAATTCTTGATTTATCAAAGTCATTAATGTATGATTACTTTTATAATAACTTGAGGAAGAAATATCAAAATGATGTTAATCTACTTTATATGGATACAGATAGTTTTATTTTGAAAATTAATACCAACGATGTTTATTCAGACATGAAAAGAGACATTAATATCTATGACACGAGTAATTACAGTCCAGAGAGTGAGTTGTTCTCTTCTAAAAATAAAAAGGTGATTGGAAAGTTCAAGGATGAATTAGGAGGAAATGTTATGAGTGAATTTGTGGGATTGAGGTCAAAGGCTTATGCTTATAAATACATTGTGAATAACGTTGAAAAGACTGATAAGAAGTTAAAAGGTGTAAAGAAAAATGTTATTAAAGAAACAATAAACTTTAAGGATTATTATAACTGTTTAACAACAAAGAAAGAAGAGTTTAGAAAGATTAATGGAATAAGAAGTTATAAACATCAATTATATTCAGAAGAGATAAATAAGAAAGCATTGGGGGCTTTTGATGATAAGAGGTTTATTTTAGAAAATGGAATTGATAGTCTCCCTTATGGTTATATAAGTATATAAGTGATAAGATATATATATAAGTGATAAGATATATATAAGTGATAAGATATACATAAGTGATAAGATATATATAAGTGATAAGATATATATAAGTGATAAGTTAAAAAGGGGGGGGGGTTGGGGATTTTAACGGGCTACCGCCGCCTTTTTTACTATTATATAAATGATAGAACCAAGTATCAACCAGACTAAAGAGTGGAGGTGTAATCAACCTTGGTATATAAATGGAAAACATAATGAATGTGAAAAATATCAAATAGGTATAATTGAAAAGGCAACTGGTAAAAAAGTTCACAAAACAAATAAGAGAATTAATTTAAATACCGGTGAATTGGGTAAAAAAGATGGAAATATTTTTGAGTGGACGGAAAACTTTGATGGTTGTCAGGAAAATATATACTTTAATTTAAAAATGGTATGTGGCACTGGAGGCGCTCAAGCAAGAACATTGAGGGAGGTTTACCATTTTATCTTAGCTCAGTTAAAATATCTTAATAAAGAACCAAACTCAAACATATTTTTTGTTAATGTATTAGACGGTGAGGAGAGTTGTAGGAGAATTAAATTATTTCCCACGCATAAACAAATATTTGTAGGGTCGTTGTTTGAGTGGGTTATATTCACCAGATGATATTAAGAGTAAAAGGTTAAAAGGTCCATAAGGTCAGAAAGATCACAGGTGTTTAAGTAGTCTAATGAATAAGGATAACATGTCAAAAGGTTAGAAGGTTCGTAAAGAACAGGGTGAGAGAAATATAGGTGTTTAGGGTCAATATGGAAGTGAATGGGTCAAAGATTAATCTGCCAGATGATATGTAGAAGAAGGATGATAGGTCTATAAGAGAAAACAAATATTTGTAGTGTTTGAGTGGTCTAATGAACAACATTAAGGATAGGTACTACAGACAAAAGGTTCATAAAGATGAGGGTGGGAGAAATAGAGGTGTTTATGATTTTTGAAAAAGACAAGGGGGTAAATGACATTAGATAGGGATTTCCCATGTTAAACGGAGGTGTCCCAGAAGCAACATTATTACACTACTCACCACAGGCGTACACTCTCTCCTCGGCGTGCACTTTTTCCTCACACACCCCATGGTCGGACATTCTCGCACACCTCTTTTTTCGCACACCAGACCTGTCGCACACTTCACCAACGGCCTTTCACGAACACCCAGATCCAAACCAATCCCCAAGCCGACTGAAGCTTTCCTCACATCATATACATTGCCACTCACCTCCGTACCTCGTCTCCGCTCCTCTTTTACCACCTGCAAACTTTTTATTTGGTTAGCGAGCACGACATCACGATTTGAGCACCGACCTTGTACATATCTGCTATCTCCTCCTTTATTTCTCTCTTAGTTTCTGTCCGTCTCTTCTTAATTTCACTCACCTCTTCTTCCACTTCCTCTAATTTTTGTTTAACCTCTTTTATTTCCCGGTACGTCTCCTCAAGTTCGTCCTCTAAGGCTACCGTGACCGTCTCTATGTGCATCCTCACCTCTCGGTCCTTCGTCTCCATTATCTCTGTCACCTCATCCACCCTCATTGTCAGTTCCTCACGTACCATCTGACATTGCTTCTGTGTCGCTATTAATTCGTTTTTAATTTCTTTTTGTGTCGCCTTTAACCCTCCTAGTACCGCAGTGTTCTTTTGAACCTGCTCCACTAGTTCTTTTTGTCCCTCCGTCAGCTGTTCCACCTCCTCCGTCAGATCTTCTATTCCCCCCTGTAACCTAGCCGTATTATTTCTCACCTCTTTCTCCATACGCTTCTCACCTCGCTTTACCTCCTCGCGTAGCCCCGAAACCTCCTCACTTACCCCTCGTCGTATCTCCTCCATCTCTTTTGTAGATGCCACCCTCATCTGTCCCAATTCATCCCTCTGAGCATCCAATTTGGTTTCTACCCCGATTTTTACCTCCTCTATCTGCTCTCCCATTTGTTTAATTCCTCGGGCGGATTGCTCCCCTATCTCCCGCAATTTGCCTTCCATCCTATTTTCTAACCCCATTACCCCATTTTTTACCCCCTCTAACTGATTCTCCTGGGCAGCCATTCTATTTTCCACCCCTGTTAACCCATTCTTTACCTCTTTTATCCCGTTGTCTAACCCCTCAAAATTATTGTCTAACTTCCCAAATTTCTTGTCTAATTCCCCGATTTGATTTCCTAGTCGCTCCCCCATTCTGTTTTCCATTTTCTCCATTTCCCTGGCTCTTTTTTCGTTGTCGCACTTCGACTGTGCCATGTATTCGCTAAACTGTGCCATGAACTGCTGCATGTCAAACGGCTGCATGTTAAAGCCCGCTGATACAGCGGGCTCGGCTACCGCGCGCTCGTGCGAGGCGCCTTTTTGCGCGCCTGAAACCTCGTGCGCGAGAGCGCCATTTTGTGCGCCTGATACCCCCTCAACCACATTGCCATTTTTCTCCTCCTCCCTTTCCTCCACATACATTTCCCCGAGGTCCTGGGTCGATTCCACCCTGTCTATCTCTCCCACCGACATCATATCGCCTTGATTGTCCATGGCGCGATCTCAAAATTCGGGTTTTGCTATATAAAACAAAATAAATTTCGGCAGCTTGTAATTTTGAGCACGTTAAGCGCGCTTCGGGTCCGATCTCACTCCTCGACACCAATTGTTACTCTAATAGTACAATTGGTGTTCCAAAATTTGGGCCTAACAAATTTAGTCCCAGGTCCGAATCCCACTCCTGACACCAATTGTTACAGACGCGGTTAAAGATGTTATATTGACCGAGCGGTGGTGTATTACCGCGTCCGAACAGTTACTCCCCGATTAGAACCCGATTCCACCCGACGTTGACCAGATCGCACCACAGATATTCAATCGGGAAACCTCTAAAGCGACCGAAAGAGAATGAAAAGAGAAGAAGACAGAGTACGGAGGAAGAACAGATTTATTATACACACACAAGCAATGGATGGAAGAAGCAGTCACACAGCGAATCGTTAACTTACACTATTCATTTTACATAACCCCAAGACAACGAGTAGGACAGACGACGTTCACACTTACACGGGGGACATTGCAGGCAGGTAGGGCTTGAGGTGGATTGCTGGAGAGGGAGGAGGGTCGGAGGCAGCAGCTCTCAATTCCTCGCGGTTTTGGCAGGAAAACCCTCCATCGCGTATCCGCTGCTGTTGCTTTAGACGTCACGCGCTGGCTCGGGCACACCTGCTCCTCTCCTTCTGGTGGAGCCGTCTCCCTCCTTTCAGCGCGTCTCTCCAAAGCTGGTTTCCTTTCCGAGTACCTCTCCTCTTTGGCTTGGAGCATTTCGCATCTCACCGCTCCTCTTGGTGTCGCCTCTTCGCTCATCTCCCAGGTCATTTCGTGAAGCAGTCCCTTACAGTCGCTTTTATCACTCGGGGCGGAATCAAGCCGCCGGCTCCGAGGGCACGCCTACCGGGTCGCTCACCGCGGTGCTGATTGGCTGTTAGGGCTGGCTCACTCCTCCCCTCTATGACGAGGTGGAGACACGCCTTTCTTCTCCGAGGTTAGCACATGGGCAATGGCGGCTTGCGGGATTGAACACCACTCGCCCCCCCTTTTGAAAGGAACTTTGGAGAGCGGAGATGTTTGGGGAAATTGCAAGGGCCTACGCTTATTTTGTTTGATACAATGCAAAGTCAATCTAGTGGGAAACACATATTTAGCCTACATAGATTAAGGAAATACACTATTTAAAAAGATATATCATGGCCTACGTGTAAGTTTCATGGAATTAACTAGGAGGACGGCTGCGACCATTATTTACATTACGAGGGTGTTACACATAACAAAACCATACTTTTTTACATTCGTTACACTTCCTCCAAAATTGTTACACTCCTCAAAAACCGTTACACTTCTCAAATTCGTTACCCACTTCTCAAAACCGTTACAATATATATATATATATATATATATATATATATATATATATATATATATATATATATATATATATATATATATATATATATATAGTTGTGGATATGAGGATTGTGTTTTTTTTTTATTGCTTTATTCTGGACCCTCCTGCCTCCAGTTGTATATAAAGGTCAAAGGTCGTTCCGTAGTTATTTCAAAAACAATCACGTTAGCCAATCATAGATTTCCCCTTTGTTGACAGTTATTTCCTTATTCTGTGTATTAGGCTAAGGATTTGTCTTCCATTAATTTAAATACTCCATTGCACCAAGTGAAATAAGAGTAGATTCCCTTCACAATCCCCTTCCAACCATTGCCAACTGCATTCCCTCAAAGCCTCAATTGCCAACTGCACTGGGCGGTTTGTTAGGGTTGTTACAGCTGTGGTTTGTTTCATCCCAAGACTCCATTAGCCACAAGGTAATCTCAGAGCCGAAGGTGGGAGGAGTCAGCCCAGCGCCGGGAACAAGGCGTGGCCTTGCCAACGCCTCCTCTAAGGGCGGGATCGGGAGCCCGCGTGACCAACCAGGGCCAAGGTGAGCTCACCGATGGGCGTGTCCTGGACACCAGCGGCTTGATCGCCAGAGGCGCTATAAAGAGCATGCACGGAAGCCTTTGAAGGGAAGGCGAAGCGAAGCGAAGAGGGCAAGAGAGAGAGAGGGAGAAAGAAGCAGAAAGAGGGAGTCAGGGCGAAGCAAGAGAGGAAGAGAGGGAGTCAGAGAGAACATGTGCCAAGTGCCAAGCCTGAGGACAAGTAACAAGTGCCATGCCTGAGGACAAGTAACAAGTGCCAAGCCTGAGAACAAGTGCAACCACCGCAGCTTTAAACCAATTGAACATTGCGCTACAAAATGCCTCGGTAATATCCTGATTTGAAGATGTCATGCACACATTCCATGCACCCAGTGCCAGAGGCAGCACAGCAACCCCAAAACATCACTGAATATCCTCCATGTTTGACTGTTGGGAAGATGTTATTTTCTTTGAAGGCTTAATTTTGTTTTCTGTAAACATATAGATGATGTGCTTTACCGAAAAGCTCTAATTTGATCTCATCTGTCCACAGGACATTCTCCCAGAAGGATTTTGGCTTGTTCAGGTGTGTTTTGGCAAAGTCCAGTGTGGCTTTCTTATTTCTTTCTCTAAGCCTGGACCTCCTACCATAGAACCCCCTTTCATTGAGTTGGCGATGGATGGTGTGAGTTGAAACAGTCGTACCTTGTGTCTGAAGGTCATGTTGAATCTGTTTGGCAGTTGATTGAGGTGCTTTCTCCACCATTCGAACAATCCTTCACTGTAATCTTCGATTAAGTTTTATCTTGCGGCCACGTCCAGGGAGGTTGGCTACAGTGCCATGGGCCTCAAACTTCCTGATAACATTGCGTACGGTGGACACAGGAACATCAAGGTCTCTGGAGATGGACTTGTAGCCTTGAGATTGTCCATGCTTGGCTTCAATCTTGTGTCTGATCTCCTCAGATAATTCTCTGGTTTTTTTTCTTTTCTCCATTCTCATTGTGGTACACACAGTGACATAAAACAGCAGAATGACTCCTTTTCTCTGTTCAAACTGGTTGAATGAGTGATTTTTATATTGAAGGCACCTGCAACTCACCACAGGTGAGTTAAATTCCAAAGTAAAGCAGAATCACCTGCTTGAAATCTAATTATTTCCAACAACTTCTAAAAGGTGCCAATAATATTGTCCAGGCCATTTTAGGATTTCTGTGTGGAATAATCTAAGATTTAGTAATTTTTTCAGCTTTTTTGTTTTGTTCCACTGCAAACCAAAGAAATACATATGTGGATCCCAAAATATTTTTTAATTTCCACAATTTTCTGGAAGAAATGCTGCATTATTTGGAAAAAGTGCAAAGGATCCAATATTTTTGGCCACAACTGTCGGTCATAGATCATGTGCCTGCAATTGCAGATGTTTAGGATAAGGAATTCGATTAAAACATTTTTGGCTGGTACACCACTTCACCTATGAGGTCATCATAATCATGCTTTTGTTCCCCATTGGGAGTACTTGACAATGTGCCAAGTTAAAAAAAATTCCATTCAGCGGTTTCAGAGAAATATTTTTTGCATTATTTGCTTTTAATTCAAGATGGCTGCCATACCACGTGACATAATACGTCACAATTATCATAAAAACATTCTGCATATGTTTCACTCCTACCCTGAAAGTTTCGTCGCAATCGGACTTATGGTTGCTGAGAAAAACGAGGTTTAGCCCATACGGACGGACAGACGGACAACCCGAAAACATCATGCCTCCGGCGGCAAAAAAAAAACATTTCACTTGCACTGACTTACCCATAAACCTCCAACCAGGAACTGTTAAAAGTAACACCTGTGCCTTTGTGAAAACAACCACCTAAATTTAGAACTTGAGTCATTCGCCAAGATTACAGACAACTTTTACTGAACTTCCATTAACAGTATATTATCGCATGCACGGACGGGGTGTGTGAGCTCTCGTTCACCCATACATGTGGGATATGGACAGTTAATTGAGCAGTAATACGAGAGTTTGAAAAAATGATGTATTAATGCTAGCAAGGCCTTTCATGCATGTGCTGTGTGTGTTTACAGTGACTCGCTACAGTTTTAACCTGTCGTTCCTAGGTTCACTTAATATTGAGATTCCTCAAGGATCACTCAAACGCAGACGAAACTGGCAGTGTTCGTGCGGAAAGGCAGAAAAATGGGAAAATGTTCCATTACAATTCAAATGGTTTATGAAACATATATGGGAATCGAGAGAGGTGTGGCGAGATGCCAGTAAATAAATAAATATCGGTACAGACAAAGTGCTCTAAAAGGAGTAGGGAAGCACAAGCACTTTGTTTTTCTTTTTTTTTTTGGGATACAGAATCGAGGCTCGTGAAAGAGCTAACATTTATTTCACAAACAAATCAAACAGACAAACAAAATATATAAAAAGAGGGAGCGGAAGACAAGATGGGGAGAGAAGGGGAAGCACACAAACACAACATTTGAGAGCAGGGAGATGTGTGGGAGGGAGAGGGCATGGGGGGAGGAGGCGTGGGAAGGGGTGGGGGGGTGGGAGAAGTATAAAACACAAGGACGCCAACGACTTCCAGGACAGAAGTTGGTATTTCAAAAAAGTCGATTTGGGGTGAAATTAGCGGGGGTATAAAAGATCAAGGTTTTGGATGGGGGAAGATAAGAGATGGTGGTGAACAGCTGTTTTAAAGACCTGGAGGGTGGAGTGGGATTGGAGAGTGAGGGAGTTTGTTCCAGAGGTGGGAGAAAAGGGGAATGAAGGAGTGAAGGTGACCAGCGAGTCTTGATTTTGGCAGTTTAACCATAAGAGGGTTGCAGGCAGATCTTGTGCGACCTGTAGGAATATTTGGGGGACAGAGCCCAGAGAGAGCTGGGGGGGGGGTGGCAAGGCCGGAGAGGAGTCCGTAGAAGACGGAAAGACCACCAACCTACCTGCGTTGAGTGAGTGAAAGGCCCTTGGAGTTAGCTTCATCGCGGGAGATTCCAATGATTCTGAACGCTTTGGTTTCAATAGCGTGAAGACGAGCTAGGTGTGAGGCAGGAGCACCATCCCCGAGGGGAGAGCAGTATTCCAATGAGCTGAGGATGAAAGCCTTGTATGTGCTGAGGAGCTCAGGTGTGCCAAGGAAGGACTTTGCACGACGGAGGATGCCCATTCGGCGACTGGCTTTGGAGGCCAGATTTGAAATGTGGTTTTCCCAGGAAAGATCATGGCAGATAGTGAGACCCAAAAGCTTGAGTGACAGAACTTCTTGGAGAGGATTATTCAGAAAGTGGATGGGAGGGTTGTCCAGTAGGTCTTTTTGGAGAGACATCGTAAGAGTGTGAGATTTGTCAGGATTGAAAGACATGTTCCACTTGTTTGCCCAGTCTGTGATTTTGTCCATGTCTGCAGAGAATGAGGAGGCTGCAGACTGCCGATATGAGGGATGAGGAATGGAGCGACAGAGAGTAGGGTCATCAGCAAAGAGATAGAGAGGATTTTCAAGCGAGTCAGAGAGATCATTGATGAAGACCAGAAAAAGCACAGGGCCCAGAACACTGCCTTTGGGAACTCCAGCCTGAACAGGAAGAGGAGATGAGAGAAACCCATTCAGGGCCACACGTTGACTATGACTAGAGAGGAAGTCTGCTAGCCATGCGTGGAGATTTCCATGGTTACTAAAGGAGGAGAGTTTGGTGAGCAGAGCGGGGTGCCAGACCGTATCGAAGGCTTGTATAAAATTAAATGGAATGAAACACTAAAGCTGAACTCAACGATGGTGCTACTAATAAGTAACAGAATCACATTAAACAATGGGACAGGCAAGGACTTCCGGGTGGTATGGAGCTTGTGGATGTGTAGGTTCACAATGGTTGTGGCTGTAGTACAACCCAGGGCATGAAGGTGCAAAGGCAATGTCCTCCCAACTCTTCTCACAGGCCTACATAGTTAGCGATAGATAGAGAGATAGATTGTGAGATTGCTCTCCCGGTGGTGCAGCTCCAACCCCAAAAAGAGACCTGAACCTCAACACCGCAGAACTAGCACAACAAGTGTTCTCCACCGAACAAACAGAGCTGAACTGCACTGGACAGAACTCAAAACGGAACTGAGCTACCACGCTCAAGCACACTCATGAACCATGGCACACCCCCCCCCCACCCCAACCCCTCCTATTGAGCAGTGCATCCAGCTCATTGGCCGTCTGCTTATGTACAGTCACGTGAAAAAGTAAGTACACCCCATGTAAAGTTTTGACTTTTTCAACATATTTCAACATACAGCTATTTGATCTTCATTTCAACAATATTGATAGATAAAGGTGATATAATATAACAAATATCATGAAACATTTACATTTTGTAGTCCATTGTAGAATTTAAATAAACATAAATGCAAATTTCGCATGTGGAAAAAATAAGTACACCCCTACATTTATCACTACTTCAAATACCTAAAATTAGAATCATGTGCACCAGCTCAGGTGCAAATGATTAGAACATCGTTAGAGAGGATCTTGGAGGAACCCGTCTTATTTAAACCTCAGACATTTAGTTTGGTTTGCTCTTTGTTGTTGAAGTGTGCGGCGTCACCATGCCTAGATCAAAAAAGCTCTCTGAGGCCTTCAGAAAGAAGAATATAGATGCCTACGAGTCTGGGAAGGGATTTAAAAAGATCTCCAAACAATTTGAAATCAATCATTCGACTGTCCGGAAGATCATCTACAAGTGGAGGAGAGAAGATTCCAAACAATTGCCAGCTTGTTCAGGCCAGGCCGCCCCAGCAAATTCAGCCCGAGAGCAGACCACAAGATGCTGAAAGAAGTCTCTAGGAACCCCATGAATGTCATCACGAGACATACAGGTAGCTCTTGCCACTGTTGATGTCAAAGTGCACGAGTCTACCATTAGAGAGAGGCTGCACAAATTTGATCTACATGGGAGGTGTGCCATGAGCAAACCTTTGCTGTCCAGAAAGAACATCAGGGCGAGACTAAAGTTTGCCAATGAACACCTAGGCAAAGACCAGCACTTCTGGAACAATGTGCTCTGGACAGATGAGTTAAAGGTAGAGCTATTTGGCCACAGTACCAGAAGACATGTTTGGCGAAAACCAAAGACAGCATTTGACCAAAAGAACCTGATACCAACTGTAAAGCATGGAGGTGGAAATATTGTGGTTTGGGGCAGCTTTGCTGCATAAGGGCCTGGGCAGCTCACCATCATATAATCCACTATGATTTCTTCATTTTACCAGCGGGTGCTTGAGGATAATGTGAGGCTATCTGTCGGAAAGTTGAAGCTCAACCGAAGGTGGACCTTGCAACATGACAATGATCCTAAACAATTTGAAATCAATCATTCGACTGTCCGGAAGATCATCTACAAGTGGAGGAGAGAAGATTCCAAACAACTGCCAACTTGTTCAGGCCAGGCCGCCCCAGCAAGTTCAGCCCGAGAGCAGAACACAAGATGCTGAAAGAAGTCTCTAAGAACCCCCAGAATGTCATCACGAGACATACAGGTAGCTCTTGCCACTGTTGTTGTCAAAGTGCACGAGTCTTCCATTAGAAAGAGGCTGCACAAATTTGATCTACATGGGAGGTGTGCCATGAGCAAACCTTTGCTGTCCAGAAAGAACATCAGGGTGAGACTAAAGTTTGCCAATGAACACCTAGGCAAAGACCAGCACTTCTGGAACAATGTGCTCTGGACAGATGAGTTAAAGGTAGAGCTATTTGGCCACAGTACCAGAAGACATGTTTGGCGAAAACCAAAGACAGCATTTGACCAAAAGAACCTGATACCAACTGTAAAGCATGGAGGTGGAAATATTGTGGTTTGGGGCAGCTTTGCTGCATCAGGGCCTGGGCAGCTCACCATCATATAAGCCACTATGAATTCTTCATTTTACCAGATGGTGCTTGAGGATAATGTGAGGCTATCTGTTGGAAAGATGAAGCTCAACCGAAGGTGGACCTTGCAACATGACAATGACCCTAAACATACCAGTAAATCCACCAAGGAATGGCGGAGAAGAAAGAAATGGAGATTTCTGGAATGGCCAAGTCAAAGCCCGGATCGAAATCCCATCGAGATGTTGTGGGGGGATTTGAAACGAGCTGTGCATGCAAGAAACCCCTCAAACATCGCACACCTGAAATAATTCTGCATGGAGGAGTGGGCAAAAATTTCTCCCAGTCGATGTCAGAGACTGGTAGACAGTTATATGAAATGCCTACTTGAGGTTGTTTCTGTCAAAGGGGCCAATACCACCTATTAGAGCCAAGAGTGTACTTACTTTTTCCACATGTGAAATTTGCATTGATGTTTATTTAAATTATACAATGGACTACAATATGTAAATGTTTCATGATATTTGTTATATTATATCACCTTTATCTATCAATATTGTTGAAATGAAGATCAAATGTCTGTATGTTGAAATATGTTGAAGAAGTCAAAACATAACATGGGGTGTACTTACTTTTTCACATGACTGTATGTATGCCATCATCTTCTGATCACAGAAGAAAACTAGAAGGGCACTCGGTAGCGCGCATACCTCCGCCAAGCTGAACAGTTTGTTTTGTATCCCAATGACAGGCCGGATCTGGATTCGGACCTGAACCATAATCAAATCTGCTTGTTCTTGTCGCCGAACCAACTCGTCCACAACTTTTAAAAATATTTTATAAATCGCTTTTCGCCCGATCTCTCAATGGTGAAGAATCACTTTAAAAATTATACTTGCCGGATCCGGATCTGGATCTTCACCAAAATTGAATCGATTCTTCCTTGTCACATACATAACCTCTCCACCAAGTTTCGTCCAAATCCGTCAACAACTTTTTGAGATATCTTGTTCAGAAACAGACAGACATGGGAGAAAACAACCTCCATCCACCTTTGGTGGTGGAGTTAATAAAATATGATGCATTCAAGGAGTTGCAGTTGATGTTATATCTTGACTAGCATTTGATGTCATCCCCCCATGAAAGGATGCTGCAAAAGCTGTATGCATATGGAATTGGAGAGAAAATAGATGCATGGATTAGAGCCTTCTTGATAGAAACAGAGCAAAGTAATCGTAAATGGCAGAATGTCTGACTGGTGCAGGGTGACGAGCGGTATACCGCAAGGCAGTGTACTGGGTCCCGCATCATTTGCTGTCTTTATTCATGATCTCCCTGACATGGTGGAAAGAACCATTCATATATTTGCAGATGGAACAAAGCTATACGGCCCAGCCAGAACCACAGAGCAAACCGATATGCAGTGGGACCCTGCTATTCGCAGTTTCTCTATTCGCGCGGGATACGTTCCTGGAAAATCCGCGAATAGCCAAACTAGCAAATAACAGAACAATGTTTAAATGGAAAAAGGGGGGATAGGGTCCCGAGTCATGAAAATCCACAAATATAGAGGACCAAACCACAAATGGCGAGGAAAAATCTGCGAATGGTAAGGGAAATCCAGAGAATGTCGATGATAATCCAGAAAGGTCGATGAAAGTCCTGCGAATGTATGCCGTGGCATTGTTTCAATGCCCCTGAAAAACCGCGAATTTGCGGAACACGGCTGCGAAAAGGGAAAAAAAACGCGAATTTGTGGGACACTTTTCGACGAATCGAGAAACAAGTCGCATTTTATCACCCTAAAATTCACAGAACAGCGAATAGCGGGGTCCGATAGTACTACAAAAGGACCTGGATTGTGTAACTGTATGGTCAGACATGTAGCAACTGCCCTTTGACCAAGATAAATGCAAGGTGGTCCACATGGGCAGAAACCCCCTCAAACAGGAGTACAGTATGAATCGAGTTTCAGTACAGAAAGTCAATGAGGAGATAGACCTGGGAGTTCACGTCTATGTTACTGCAGCTGTTAACAAAGATACAGGAATCCCCTCTCATGGGGGCTCCCAATTAATTCGCATCATAAGGAAGACGTTGGTCACGTGAACAGGACTTCATTGCCACTTTTGTTCTCAACATTGGTCAGACCTCTCCTCGAATATGGAAATATCCTCTGGCACTTCCATTTGAAGACAGAGCAGTTAAAGTTGAGAAAGTGCAGAGGAGGGCCACTAAAATGGTTCCAGAAATCAAGGATCTACTCTCCCAAGATAGGCTGAGGATCTTGAATCTACACTCCCTCTACTCCAGGAGGAGGAGTGATTATTCTACATCAGATTCTTCATGGGCTGATCAGGATCGATCACAGTCATTTCCTCAAGACATACTTTAACAAGAGGTCACTCATGCAAGTTATTTAAGGCGAGAGAAGATGAGAAATCAGGAAGTGCTTTTTTAGCATTAGATTGGTGAATGGCTAACAGTCTTCAACAGGAATTAGTTGAAGCAAGGATGACAAATTAATTTAAGTCTAATTAGACCAACACTGGTGGAAGATGCGCTTCCACCTGCCATACGTCTGCTCTTCTGAAGCATGTGAACACACTAAGGGTCAATATTACGATGAAAAGACTGTGGTATAATAGGATCAACTTCTTCCCTGAATCCAATGATGAGGATGACGATGATGATGAAGGACTCGGAGCATGTCATGTTTAGTAAGACCAATAAATTCACTTGAATCCTTGATATTGTTACCTCCACGACCGAAGGTGGATGGAGGTTATGTTTTTACTCATGCCTGTTTCTTTGTTTGTTTGTGAACAAGATATCTAAAAAAGGTTGTGGACGGATTCGGATAAAATTTGGCATAGAGGTAGCGTATATGAAAACGACGAAATTATTAGAGTTTGGCGAAGATCCGGATTCGGATCCGGCTACTAGAATTTTAAAACTGATTCTTCACCGTTGAGTGATCGGGCCACAAACGATACATAGCAGGATATCTCAAAAAGTTGAGGACGGATTTGGACTAAACTTGTTGGACCGGTTGGGTGTGCGACAAAGAAGAATGGATTAGAATTTGGTGAAGATCAAAATTCGGGTCCAGCTAGTAGTAAGGGCATTTTATGAGATATTTCACAAATCTGTTAACTAAATTGTTACCAAAAAATTTCTTCACCAATATGTTTGTAAAGGTGTGTTATAACATGTGTTAAAATGTTGAAGTTCAACTCCCGTGGGAAACCCAGAAAAAAAGCTGTTGAATTCGGGTACCGAAAAATTATTTTCGAGAATTTTTAATTTTTTTTTAATCTGCCCTTAAGTAACTTATGAGGGGTCAAATAAGGGTTTTTCATGATTCTGAGTTGATTGTTAACATTTATATTTTCACTTTTACATTTACAAACAAAGTAGCTTTTATTTCACATACATATATAATACTCAAGAGTTATTAACGCACAGGTTGTTAACCTGGTGCGTTATAGCGTTTGCCTGGGAATTTCTGTCGCTCCAAAAGTGAAGCTCCAACAGTGTAGACGTTTCTGTCGCTCAGATGTGTAGACAGTTTCTGTCGCTCAGATGTGTAAACATGACGTCATCAAATCTATATTTAGGCTAACCATGGGCTACCCCTTTGGCTGGTACGCGGCCGCTCGCTCGTACATAATATAGGATATATTTGTTATATGTTATGTTATAGGATATATAGGATATATGTTATATGATATAGGATATATATAGGATAGGTTATAGGATATATATGTTATAGGATAGGAATATAGGACCCAAATGACCCAGAGGACCCAAATGACCCAGAGGACCCAAATGACCCAGAGGACCCAAATGACCCAGAGGACCCAAATGACCCAAATGACCCAGAGGACCCAAATGACCCAGAGGACCCAAATGACCCAGAGGACCCAAATGACCCAGAGGACCCAAATGACCCAGAGGACCCAAATGACCCAGAGGACCCAAATGACCCAGAGGACCCAAATGACCCAGAGGACCCAAATGACCCAAATGACCCAGAGGACCCAAATGACCCAGAGGACCCAAATGACCCAGAGGACCCAAATGACCCAGAGGACCCAAATGACCCAGAGGACCCAAATGACCCAAATGACCCAAATGACCCAGAGGACCCAAATGACCCAGAGGACCCAAATGACCCAGAGGACCCAAATGACCCAGAGGACCCAAATGACCCAGAGGACCCAAATGACCCAGAGGACCCAAATGACCCAGAGGACCCAAATGACCCAGAGGACCCAAATGACCCAGAATTTCTGTCTCTCCAAAAGTGAAGCTCCAACAGTGTAGACGTTTCTGTCGCTCAGATGTGTAGACAGTTTCTGTCGCTCAGATGTGTAAACATGACGTCATCAAATCTATATTTAGGCTAACCATGGGCTACCCCTTTGGCTGGTACGCGGCCGCTCGCTAGTACATAATATAGGATATATTTGTTATATGTTATGTTATAGGATATATAGGATATATGTTATATAGGATATATGATATATGCTCCACACGGTCTCCACGTTTTTCGAAGTTAAGTCTGTTCACAATTGTATTTTGTCGAAACTGTATTTATCTTTCGGTGTGTGAAGTTATTGTGTGCAACTTTGGTTGTTTCTCGGTGTTTATCTTTCATAAATTGATCGTCTGTTTGCCGTGTCGCGAGCAAGGCCTTGTACAGTGTGCACTGTACAACCTTGAGGCTTTGTTTTTCTCTCAGTGGTCCGTCGTTTGTGATCCAATAACTTTCGTTCTCTGTATTCCCAGTCTTTTCACCCATAGCCTACTTCCTTGTGTAAATCTCAACTCAAAAAAAAAAAAAAAAAAAAAAAAAAACATTTCCTTCTCTGTTCTCATTCGTTTATTCATTCTTGTTCGTTCGTTCGTTCTTCGACCACGTGTTTCTCCCCCATTTCCCCAGATAGTTTTCACTCATTAACCTTCAATGTTTACACTTTCCCCTCAAGTTATGTATTCCGTCATATTTTATAACACCTTTTTCTTCTTCTTCTTTAAAAGGCTGCTTTCGACTTGCTCACCAAATCAATTCATCCCAAAAAAAATATCCATCTCCTATAGTGCCTTTGTTCTACATTCCCTAAACTCTCCTGCACTCCATCCTCCATCCAGCGTCCTTAAACGTATTTTTAACTCGAAGGTCACAAGAAACTCATTTTGCAATAAATGTTCGTTTCCCATAAATCGTACACTTTCAAAAATCCAATCTCACCCCTCCCCTCCAAATCTTCCCCATAACCCCTCCCCTCCAAATCTTCCCCATCACCCCTCCCCTCCAAATCTTCCCCATCACCCATCCCTTTCAAATCTCCCCCCTTGCCCCCTCCCTCCTAAACTACTCCCTCACCCCTCCCCGCCAAGACGCGCCCTCGCCCCTCCCCTCCTAGACTCCTGCCTCACCCCTCCCCTCCAAATCTCCCCCATATCCCATCCCTTTCAAATCCCTCCCCTTGCCCCTTCCCTCCCAAACTCCCCCCTCACCCCTCCCCTTCAAATCTCCCCACCCTCATTGCTTCTCAATTTCCCCCCGCTCACTCCCCCTCCTCAAAGCGTCCTCCCCGCTTCTTCCCCCTTCAAACTCTCACCTCCATCTCCCCCAACCTTCTGCCTCGCTCTTCCCCCTCCTCAAATAACACCTCATTGTGGCTCACCCAATCACCATCAAACCTTTTGTCCGCCCCATCCTTCCCTTTCTCCGAGCTATTCTGAAATCTCTGACACACCTTCAACAGCTCTCCCTACCTCTTCCACCTCGTCCACATCTTACCCTACCCCTCCTCCCCCCTGTTCTGTATCTGATGCTCCCCCTTCCTCTTCATTAACGGTATGGACCTCAAACATCCGGGGCCTTCGTTCAAACTTAACTGATCTCTCCATACAGGTTGCTTCTGTCAAACCAGACGTGATCTGCTTAACAGAAACTTTCCTCCTTTATGATGTCTCTGATTCCATAGTATCTCTCCCGGGCTACTCCCTCCTCCGGTATGATAGACCTGAGCCTCGTCCTGGAGGCGGGGTTGCTATCTTTATCAAAAACTCTCTTCCTCACTCGCCCTGCACTGCACTCTCTCCACCTCACCCCCAGGAATACCTCTGGCTACGGCTTCCCCTTCGCTCCCACCTCTTGTTCATATGTGTGTTGTACCGTCCACCAAACAGTGATGACTCCATCTACATCTCGCTGTCTGATGATATGGACCAACTTCTATCTACTCATCCCAACTCTCTCTTCCTCATATGTGGTGATTTCAACTGTCATCATGCCAGTTGGCTGGGTGTGGGTACCTCTCTCACCAGCCATGGCTCCTCAGCAAAGGACTTCTGCGACTCACTGGGACTGACACAATCTGTCAATTTCCCGACCCGGATCTCAGTCAACGGAACATCTTCTCTTCTGGACTTGGTTATGACTAACTTCCCTGAAAATGTCTGCTGCTCTTCTTCTGCTCCGATCGGATCATCTGATCATGTCCTTGTTAAAGTGGACATCTCTCTGACCATCCTCAGGGAGCCTGCTCAGCGTCGACGAGTCTGGCATTTCACTCAGGCCAACTGGCACGGTCTTCAAGCAGCCATCAATCATCTGGACTGGTCTCCCATCTCTACCACCTCTGACATCAACTCATCCTGGGAATTCTTCCAAAGTAAATTGCTCTCTCTCATGCACAGATTTATCCCATCTCGTCTTCAGTTGTCATACCCTTCCTCCCGTCCATGGTACACGGAATCTTGTGGTGAGGCTGTTGCCCAGAAACAACTTGCCTTCGTCTCCTGGAAAGCAAATCCAACGGAAGGAAATCTCATTTCCTTTCACAAAGCCCGAAACAAGTGTGTGTCCACCCTCAGGAGAGCCAGGAAACAATATCTCTCCATTCTCAAGACCGAACTCTCTTATCTGTCTCCCTCTTCCAAATCCTGGTGGCGTCTGGTCAAATCCGTTTCTGGTGTTTGTTCCCCCTCCATCCCCTCCCTTACCTCAAACGGCTACACAGCTGACTCCGCACGTGAAAAAGCTGAATGCCTCAACTCTGTGTTTGCCTCTAAATCTTGTGTCCCAAACCCATCCCTCTCTGTACCCACCATACCCAGTCGTACCCTGCTGCTCCTGGACTCCGTGTCCTTTCCTCCTGACAAGGTGGAAAAGTTTCTGTCAACCCTCGACTCTGATTCTGCAACTGGACCCGACGGCATCAGCCCACGGGTCCTAAAATCCTGCTCTGCTGCTCTATCTCACCCTCTCTCTGTTCTCTTCACCCTCTCTTTTGCTCAAGGTCAACTGCCATCTGCTTGGAAATCAGCCAACATCACCGCTTTGCACAAAAAAGGTGCAAAAACAGATCCTAGCAACTACAGACCAATCAGCCTTCTCCCAATTATCAGCAAAGTCATGGAATCCATCATTGCTTCTGATATGAAATCTTTCCTCTTCTCCAATGGCTTGATCTCTGATCATCAATTTGGTTTCAGACCAGGTCACTCTACTCTGGACATGCTGCTTCTGCTGTCTCAACAATGGATGGAGGTCCTCAATGCCAAACAGGAAATTAGAGCTGTCTCCCTCGACATATCACGTGCCTTCGACACGGTCTGGCACCCCGCTCTGCTCACCAAACTCTCCTCCTTTGGTATCCATGGAAATCTCCACGCATGGCTGGCGGACTTCCTCTCTAGTCGTCGTCAACGTGTGGCCCTGAATGGGTTTCTCTCATCTCCTCTTCCTGTTCAGGCTGGAGTTCCCCAAGGCAGTGTTCTGGGCCCCGTGCTTTTTCTGGTCTTCATCAATGATCTCTCTGACTCTCTCGAAAATCCTCTCTATCTCTTTGCTGATGACTCCACTCTCTGCCGCTCCATTCCTCTTCCCTCAGATCGGCAGTCTGCTGCCTCCTCACTCTCTGAAGACCTGGACAAAATCACAGACTGGTCAAACAAGTGGAACATGTCTTTCAATCCTGACAAATCTCACACTCTTACTATGTCTCTCCGAAAAGATCGACTGGACAACCCTCCCATCTACTTTCTCAACAATCCTCTCCAAGAAGTTCTGTCGCTCAAGATTTTGGGTCTCACTATCTGCCATGATCTTTCTTGGGAAAACCACATTTCCAAGCTAGCCTCCAAAGCCAGTCGCCGACTGGGCATCCTCCGTCGTGCGAAGTCCTTCCTCGGCACACCTGAGCTCCTCACCACATACAAGGCTTTCATCCGCAGCTCAATGGAATACTGTTCTCCCCTATGGGCCGGTGCTCCTGCCTCACACCTAGCTCGGCTTCACGCTGTTGAAACCAAAGCTTTCAGAATTATTGGAATCTCCCGCGATGAAGCTATCTCTGAGGGCCTTTCACTCACTCACCGCAGGCAGGTAGGTGGTCTTTCTGTCTTCTACCGACTCCTCTCCGGCCTTGCACCCCCAGCTCTCTCTGTGCTCTGTCCCCCAAATATTCCTACAGGTCGCACAAGATCTGCCAGCAACCCTCTGATGGTTAAACTGCCGAAATCTCGGCTCTCCGCTCACCTTCACTCTTTCATTCCTCTTTTCTCCCGCCTCTGGAACAAACTCCCTCACTCCCTTCAATCCCACTCCTCCCTCCAGGTCTTTAAAACAGCTGTTCACCACCATCTCTTATCTTCCCCCATCCAAAACCTTGATCTTTTCTACCCCCGCTAATTCACCCCAGATCCACCTTGTTTGAAATTCCAACTTCTTTCCTGGAAGTCCTGGCAGTGTCCATATGTTTTATACCTCTCCCACTGCCCCCTTCCCACGCCCCCCCCCCCCCCCCAAAGCCCTCGCCCTCTCTCAGATCTCTCGATGTCTCCATGTCTCTCGGTCCCTGCTCTCAAATGTTGTGTTTGTGTCCTTCCCCCTCTCTCCCCATCTTGTCTACCGCTCCCTATGTTATATGTTTAATGTGTCGGTCTGTCTTTCTGTGTGTTCATGTGATTAATGTTCGCTCTTTCACGAGCCTCGATATTGTATACAAAAAAAAAAAAAAAAAAAAAAAAAAAAAAAAATATGATATAGGATATATATAGGATAGGTTATAGGATATATATGTTATAGGATAGGAATATAGGACCCAAATGACCCAGAGGACCCAAATGACCCAGAGGACCCAAATGACCCAGAGGACCCAAATGACCCAGAGGACCCAAATGACCCAAATGACCCAGAGGACCCAAATGACCCAGAGGACCCAAATGACCCAGAGGACCCAAATGACCCAGAGGACCCAAATGACCCAGAGGACCCAAATGACCCAAATGACCCAGAGGACCCAAATGACCCAGAGGACCCAAATGACCCAGAGGACCCAAATGACCCAGAGGACCCAAATGACCCAGAGGACCCAAATGACCCAAATGACCCAAATGACCCAGAGGACCCAAATGACCCAGAGGACCCAAATGACCCAGAGGACCCAAATGACCCAGAGGACCCAAATGACCCAGAGGACCCAAATGACCCAGAGGACCCAAATGACCCAGAGGACCCAAATGACCCAAATGACCCAGAGGACCCAAATGACCCAGAATTTCTGTCTCTCCAAAAGTGAAGCTCCAACAGTGTAGACGTTTCTGTCGCTCAGATGTGTAGACAGTTTCTGTCGCTCAGATGTGTAAACATGACGTCATCAAATCTATATTTAGGCTAACCATGGGCTACCCCTTTGGCTGGTACGCGGCCGCTCGCTAGTACATAATATAGGATATATTTGTTATATGTTATGTTATGTTATAGGATATATAGGATATATGTTATATGATATAGGATATATATAGGATAGGTTATAGGATATATATGTTATAGGATAGGAATATAGGACCCAAATGACCCAGAGGACCTAAATGACCCAGAGGACCCAAATGACCCAGAGGACCCAAATGACCCAGAGGACCCAAATGACCCAGAGGACCCAAATGACCCAAATGACCCAAATGACCCAGAGGACCCAAATGACCCAAATGACCCAAATGACCCAGAGGACCCAAATGACCCAGAGGACCCAAATGACCCAGAGGACCCAAATGACCCAGAGGACCCAAATGACCCAAATGACCCAGAGGACCCAAATGACCCAGAGGACCCAAATGACCCAGAGGACCCAAATGACCCAGAGGACCCAAATGACCCAAATGACCCAGAGGACCCAAATGACCCAGAGGACCCAAATGACCCAGAGGACCCAAATGACCCAGAGGACCCAAATGACCCAGAGGACCCAAATGACCCAGAGGACCCAAATGACCCAGAGGACCCAAATGACCCAGAGGACCCAAATGACCCAGAGGACCCAAATGACCCAAATGACCCAGAGGACCCAAATGACCCAGAATTTCTGTCTCTCCAAAAGTGAAGCTCCAACAGTGTAGACGTTTCTGTCGCTCAGATGTGTAGACAGTTTCTGTCGCTCAGATGTGTAAACATGACGTCATCAAATCTATATTTAGGCTAACCATGGGCTACCCCTTTGGCTGGTACGCGGCCGCTCGCTAGTACATAATATAGGATATATTTGTTATATGTTATGTTATAGGATATATAGGATATATGTTATATTATATAGGATATATATAGGATAGGTTATAGGATATATATGTTATAGGATAGGAATATAGGACCCAAATGACCCAGAGGACCCAAATGACCCAGAGGACCCAAAGGACCCAAATGACCCAGAGGACCCAAATGACCCAGAGGACCCAAATGACCCAAATGACCCAAATGACCCAGAGGACCCAAATGACCCAAATGACCCAAATTACCCAGAGGACCCAAATGACCCAGAGGACCCAAATGACCCAGAGGACCCAAATGACCCAGAGGACCCAAATGACCCAGAGGACCCAAATGACCCAGAGGACCCAAATGACCCAGAGGACCCAAATGACCCAGAGGACCCAAATGACCCAGAGGACCCATGGCATAATTTCAAATCTTGACCCGAGATGATAATTATGCTACATCATAATTTCCATGTGCCAACCTGGGCGGAATCCAAGTGGATTCACTTGTTTCTCATTCACAATGTCAGAAGTTTCAACAGTCATTGTCTATGTCTTCTTCAGACTCAACAACATCATGACTGCAGTTTCTGCATGTAATGCCATTACAGACTCCACAGGCCGAGATGCACGTGACCCCATTCTTCTTGCAGCTGCATCACCGGTTGCTGCAATCTCCATGACAATTACAGCTCGTGAACTGCAATAGCTCCTCAGGAGCCGTGGGGTCCAGTGTTGGAACTGGCTCATACCCATGCACACATATTGTCCATCCATAGTCACTGGGGTTCAGAGACATGCTCTGTAGAAGGATCCAGTCCCGGGTCTGCAGGTAGGCACAGAGTGAATGTTGTGCAGCTGCACCCTCTGTTGGAGGTAGAGTCTCTGGTTTGATCACTCCTGCCGCTGCCTTCCTTGAGAACATGTTGTACCGAATTTCACCCAATGTAGTATCTCGTCCATGGTAAATGACTTGAAAATCGCAGTACCAGCCTGAATCACTGTTTCCTTGGTGGCTTTGATCTTGGCTTTGATCACCCACGCC
>NW_027619646.1:0-35498 GCF_964187855.1 Myxine glutinosa
AGCCCGATTAAGCCATTTGAGCCCGATTAAGCCATTTTAGCCTGATTAAGCCATTTGAGCCCGATTAAGCCATTTTAGCCCGATTAAGCCATTTTAGCCTGATTAAGCCATTTTTGCCCGAATAAGCCATTTTAGCCTGATTAAGCCATTTTAGCCCGATTAAGCCATTTGAGCCCGATAAAGCCATTTTAGCCTGATAAAGCCATTTTTGCCCGAATAAGCCATTTTAGCCTGATTAAGCCATTTGAGCCCGATTAAGCCATTTGAGCCCGATTAAGCCATTTTAGCCCGATTAAGCCATTTTAGCCATTTTAGCCTGATTAAGCCATTTTAGCCCGATTAAGCCATTTTAGCCCGATTAAGCCATTTTAGCCTGATTAAGCCATTTGAGCCCGATTAAGCCATTTTAGCCCGATTAAGCCATTTTAGCATGATTAAGCCATTTTTGCCCGAATAAGCCATTTTAGCCTGATTAAGCATTTGAGCCCGAATAAGCCATTTTAGCCTGATTAAGCCATTTTAGCCCGATTAAGCCATTTTAGCCCGATTAAGCCATTTTCGCCTGATTAAGCCATTTGAGCCCGATTAAGCCATTTTAGCCTGATTAAGCCATTTTTGCCCGAATAAGCCATTTTAGCCCGATTAAGCCATTTTAGCCCGATTAAGTCATTTAAGCCCGATTAAGCCATTTTAGCCCGATTAAGCCATTTGAGCCCGATTAAGCCATTTTAGCCTGATTAAGCCATTTGAGCCCGATTAAGCCATTTTAGCCTGATTAAGCCATTTTTGCCCGAATAAGCCATTTTAGCCTGATTAAGCCATTTGAGCCCGATTAAGCCATTTGAGCCCGATTAAGCCATTTTAGCCCGATTAAGCCATTTTAGCCATTTTAGCCCGATTAAGCCATTTTAGCCCGATTAAGCCATTTTAGCCCGATTAAGCCATTTTAGCCCGATTAAGCCATTTGAGCCCGATTAAGCCATTTTAGCCTGATTAAGCCATTTGAGCCCGATTAAGCCATTTTTGCCTGATTAAGCCATTTTTGCCCGAATAAGCCATTTTCGCCTGATTAAGCCATTTGAGCCCGATTAAGCCATTTTAGCCTGATTAAGCCATTTGAGCCCGATTAAGCCATTTTTGCCTGATTAAGCCATTTTTGCCCGAATAAGCCATTTTAGCCTGATTAAGCCATTTGAGCCCGATTAAGCCATTTGAGCCCGATTAAGCCATTTTAGCCCGATTAAGCCATTTTAGCCATTTTAGCCCGATTAAGCCATTTTAGCCCGATTAAGCCATTTTAGCCCGATTAAGCCATTTTAGCCCGATTAAGCCATTTGAGCCCGATTAAGCCATTTTAGCCTGATTAAGCCATTTGAGCCCGATTAAGCCATTTTAGCCCGATTAAGCCATTTTAGCCTGATTAAGCCATTTTTGCCCGAATAAGCCATTTTAGCCTGATTAAGCCATTTTAGCCCGATTAAGCCATTTGAGCCCGATAAAGCCATTTTAGCCTGATAAAGCCATTTTTGCCCGAATAAGCCATTTTAGCCTGATTAAGCCATTTGAGCCCGATTAAGCCATTTGAGCCCGATTAAGCCATTTTAGCCCGATTAAGCCATTTTAGCCATTTTAGCCTGATTAAGCCATTTTAGCCCGATTAAGCCATTTTAGCCCGATTAAGCCATTTTAGCCTGATTAAGCCATTTGAGCCCGATTAAGCCATTTTAGCCCGATTAAGCCATTTTAGCATGATTAAGCCATTTTGCCCGAATAAGCATTTTAGCCTGATTAAGCCATTTGAGCCCGAATAAGCCATTTTAGCCTGATTAAGCCATTTTAGCCCGATTAAGCCATTTTAGCCCGATTAAGCCATTTTCGCCTGATTAAGCCATTTGAGCCCGATTAAGCCATTTTAGCCTGATTAAGCCATTTTTGCCCGAATAAGCCATTTTAGCCCGATTAAGCCATTTTAGCCCGATTAAGTCATTTAAGCCCGATTAAGCCATTTTAGCCCGATTAAGCCATTTGAGCCCGATTAAGCCATTTTAGCCTGATTAAGCCATTTGAGCCCGATTAAGCCATTTTAGCCTGATTAAGCCATTTTTGCCCGAATAAGCCATTTTAGCCTGATTAAGCCATTTGAGCCCGATTAAGCCATTTCAGCCCGATTAAGCCATTTTAGCCCGATTAAGCCATTTTAGCCATTTTAGCCCGATTAAGCCATTTTAGCCCGATTAAGCCATTTTAGCCCGATTAAGCCATTTTAGCCCGATTAAGCCATTTGAGCCCGATTAAGCCATTTTAGCCTGATTAAGCCATTTGAGCCCGATTAAGCCATTTTAGCCCGATTAAGCCATTTTAGCCTGATTAAGCCATTTTTGCCCGAATAAGCCATTTTAGCCTGATTAAGCCATTTGAGCCCGATTAAGCCATTTTAGCCCGATTAAGCCATTTTAGCCATTTTAGCCTGATTAAGCCATTTTTGCCCGAATAAGCCATTTTAGCCCGATTAAGCCATTTTAGCCCGATTAAGCCATTTTAGCCCGATTAAGCCATTTTAGCCCGATTAAGCCATTTTTGCCCGAATAAGCCATTTTAGCCCGATTAAGCCATTTTAGCCCGATTAAGCCATTTAAGCCCGATTAAGCCATTTTAGCCCGATTAAGCCATTTGAGCCCGATTAAGCCATTTTAGCCTGATTAAGCCATTTTAGCCCGATTAAGCCATTTTAGCCCGATTAAGCCATTTGAGCCCGATTAAGCCATTTTAGCCTGATTAAGCCATTTTAGCCCGATTAAGCCATTTTAGCCCGATTAAGCCATTTGAGCCCGATTAAGCCATTTTAGCCTGATTAAGCCATTTTAGCCCGATTAAGCCATTTGAGCCCGATTAAGCCATTTTCGCCTGATTAAGCCATTTGAGCCCGATTAAGCCATTTTAGCCTGATTAAGCCATTTGAGCCCGATTAAGCCATTTTAGCCTGATTAAGCCATTTTAGCCTGATTAAGCCATTTTAGCCCGATTAAGCCATTTGAGCCCGATTAAGCCATTTTCGCCTGATTAAGCCATTTGAGCCCGATTAAGCCATTTTAGCCTGATTAAGCCATTTGAGCCCGATTAAGCCATTTTAGCCTGATTAAGCCATTTTTGCCCGAATAAGCCATTTTAGCCCGATTAAGCCATTTTAGCCCGATTAAGTCATTTAAGCCCGATTAAGCCATTTTAGCCCGATTAAGCCATTTGAGCCCGATTAAGCCATTTTAGCCCGATTAAGCCATTTTAGGCTGATTAAGCCATTTTTGCCCGAATAAGCCATTTTAGCCTGATTAAGCCATTTGAGCCCGATTAAGCCATTTTAGCCCGATTAAGCCATTTTAGCCATTTTAGCCTGATTAAGCCATTTTTGCCCGAATAAGCCATTTTAGCCTGATTAAGCCATTTAAGCCCGATTAAGCCATTTTAGCCCGATTAAGCCATTTTAGCCCGATTAAGCCATTTTAGCCCGATTAAGCCATTTTAGCCCGATTAAGCCATTTTTGCCCGAATAAGCCATTTTAGCCCGATTAAGCCATTTTAGCCCGATTAAGCCATTTAAGCCCGATTAAGCCATTTTAGCCCGATTAAGCCATTTGAGCCCGATTAAGCCATTTTAGCCTGATTAAGCCATTTGAGCCCGATTAAGCCATTTTAGCCTGATTAAGCCATTTTTGCCCGAATAAGCCATTTTAGCCTGATTAAGCCATTTGAGCCCGATTAAGCCATTTGAGCCCGATTAAGCCATTTTAGCCCGATTAAGCCATTTTAGCCATTTTAGCCCGATTAAGCCATTTTAGCCCGATTAAGCCATTTTAGCCCGATTAAGCCATTTTAGCCCGATTAAGCCATTTGAGCCCGATTAAGCCATTTTAGCCTGATTAAGCCATTTGAGCCCGATTAAGCCATTTTAGCCCGATTAAGCCATTTTAGCCTGATTAAGCCATTTTTGCCCGAATAAGCCATTTTAGCCTGATTAAGCCATTTGAGCCCGATTAAGCCATTTTAGCCCGATTAAGCCATTTTAGCCATTTTAGCCTGATTAAGCCATTTTTGCCCGAATAAGCCATTTTAGCCTGATTAAGCCATTTAAGCCCGATTAAGCCATTTTAGCCCGATTAAGCCATTTTAGCCCGATTAAGCCATTTTAAGCCCGATTAAGCCATTTTTGCCCGAATAAGCCATTTTAGCCCGATTAAGCCATTTTAGCCCGATTAAGCCATTTAAGCCCGATTAAGCCATTTTAGCCCGATTAAGCCATTTGAGCCCGATTAAGCCATTTTAGCCTGATTAAGCCATTTGAGCCCGATTAAGCCATTTTAGCCTGATTAAGCCATTTTTGCCCGAATAAGCCATTTTAGCCTGATTAAGCCATTTGAGCCCGATTAAGCCATTTGAGCCCGATTAAGCCATTTTAGCCCGATTAAGCCATTTTAGCCATTTTAGCCTGATTAAGCCATTTTAGCCCGATTAAGCCATTTTAGCCCGATTAAGCCATTTTAGCCCGATTAAGCCATTTGAGCCCGATTAAGCCATTTTAGCCTGATTAAGCCATTTGAGCCCGATTAAGCCATTTTAGCCCGATTAAGCCATTTTAGCATGATAAAGCCATTTTTGCCCGAATAAGCCATTTTAGCCTGATTAAGCCATTTGAGCCCGAATAAGCCATTTTAGCCTGATTAAGCCATTTTAGCCCGATTAAGCCATTTTAGCCCGATTAAGCCATTTAGCCCGATTAAGCCATTTGAGCCCGATTAAGCCATTTTAGCCTGATTAAGCCATTTGAGCCTGATTAAGCCATTTGAGCCCGATTAAGCCATTTTAGCCCGATTAAGCCATTTGAGCCCGATTAAGCCATTTTAGCCTGATTAAGCCATTTGAGCCCGATTAAGCCATTTTTGCCTGATTAAGCCATTTTTGCCCGAATAAGCCATTTTCGCCTGATTAAGCCATTTGAGCCCGATTAAGCCATTTTAGCCTGATTAAGCCATTTGAGCCCGATTAAGCCATTTTTGCCTGATTAAGCCATTTTTGCCCGAATAAGCCATTTTAGCCTGATTAAGCCATTTGAGCCCGATTAAGCCATTTGAGCCCGATTAAGCCATTTTAGCCCGATTAAGCCATTTTAGCCATTTTAGCCCGATTAAGCCATTTTAGCCCGATTAAGCCATTTTAGCCCGATTAAGCCATTTTAGCCCGATTAAGCCATTTGAGCCCGATTAAGCCATTTTAGCCTGATTAAGCCATTTGAGCCCGATTAAGCCATTTTAGCCCGATTAAGCCATTTTAGCCTGATTAAGCCATTTTTGCCCGAATAAGCCATTTTAGCCTGATTAAGCCATTTTAGCCCGATTAAGCCATTTGAGCCCGATAAAGCCATTTTAGCCTGATAAAGCCATTTTTGCCCGAATAAGCCATTTTAGCCTGATTAAGCCATTTGAGCCCGATTAAGCCATTTGAGCCCGATTAAGCCATTTTAGCCCGATTAAGCCATTTTAGCCATTTTAGCCTGATTAAGCCATTTTAGCCCGATTAAGCCATTTTAGCCCGATTAAGCCATTTTAGCCTGATTAAGCCATTTGAGCCCCATTAAGCCATTTTAGCCCGATTAAGCCATTTTAGCATGATTAAGCCATTTGAGCCCGATTAAGCCATTTTAGCCTGATTAAGCCATTTGAGCCCGATTAAGCCATTTTAGCCTGATTAAGCCATTTGAGCCCGAATAAGCCATTTTAGCCTGATTAAGCCATTTTAGCCCGATTAAGCCATTTTAGCCCGATTAAGCCATTTTCGCCTGATTAAGCCATTTGAGCCCGATTAAGCCATTTTAGCCTGATTAAGCCATTTTTGCCCGAATAAGCCATTTTAGCCCGATTAAGCCATTTTAGCCCGATTAAGTCATTTAAGCCCGATTAAGCCATTTTAGCCTGATTAAGCCATTTGAGCCCGATTAAGCCATTTTAGCCTGATTAAGCCATTTGAGCCCGATTAAGCCATTTTAGCCTGATTAAGCCATTTTTGCCCGAATAAGCCATTTTAGCCCGATTAAGCCATTTGAGCCCGATTAAGCCATTTTAGCCTGATTAAGCCATTTGAGCCCGATTAAGCCATTTTAGCCCGATTAAGCCATTTTAGCATGATAAAGCCATTTTAGCCCGATTAAGCCATTTTCGCCTGATTAAGCCATTTGAGCCCGATTAAGCCATTTTAGCCCGATTAAGCCATTTTAGCATGATAAAGCCATTTTTGCCCGAATAAGCCATTTTAGCCTGATTAAGCCATTTAAGCCCGAATAAGCCATTTTAGCCTGATTAAGCCATTTTAGCCCGATTAAGCCATTTTAGCCCGATTAAGCCATTTTCGCCTGATTAAGCCATTTGAGCCCGATTAAGCCATTTTAGCCCGATTAAGCCATTTTAGCCCGATTAAGCCATTTAAGCCTGATTAAGCCATTTTAGCCCGATTAAGCCATTTGAGCCCGATTAAGCCATTTTAGCCTGATTAAGCCATTTGAGCCCGATTAAGCCATTTTTGCCTGATTAAGCCATTTTAGCCCGATTAAGCCATTTGAGCCCGATTAAGCCATTTTAGCCTGATTAAGCCATTTGAGCCCGATTAAGCCATTTTTGCCTGATTAAGCCATTTTTGCCCGAATAAGCCATTTTCGCCTGATTAAGCCATTTGAGCCCGATTAAGCCATTTTAGCCTGATTAAGCCATTTGAGCCCGATTAAGCCATTTTTGCCTGATTAATCCATTTTTGCCCGAATAAGCCATTTTAGCCTGATTAAGCCATTTGAGCCCGATTAAGCCATTTGAGCCCGATTAAGCCATTTTAGCCCGATTAAGCCATTTTAGCCATTTGAGCCCGATTAAGCCATTTTAGCCCGATTAAGCCATTTTAGCCCGATTAAGCCATTTTAGCCCGATTAAGCCATTTGAGCCCGATTAAGCCATTTTAGCCTGATTAAGCCATTTTTGCCCGAATAAGCCATTTTAGCCTGATTAAGCCATTTGAGCCCGATTAAGCCATTTGAGCCCGATTAAGCCATTTTAGCCCGATTAAGCCATTTTAGCCATTTTAGCCTGATTAAGCCATTTTAGCCCGATTAAGCCATTTTAGCCCGATTAAGCCATTTTAGCCCGATTAAGCCATTTGAGCCCGATTAAGCCATTTTAGCCTGATTAAGCCATTTGAGCCCGATTAAGCCATTTTAGCCCGATTAAGCCATTTTAGCATGATAAAGCCATTTTTGCCCGAATAAGCCATTTTAGCCTGATTAAGCCATTTGAGCCCGAAT
Source organism: Myxine glutinosa (assembly GCF_964187855.1). Lineage (NCBI taxonomy): Eukaryota > Metazoa > Chordata > Myxini > Myxiniformes > Myxinidae > Myxine > Myxine glutinosa. Next base: position 7,334 of record NW_027619646.1, read on the forward strand.
AAGCCATTTTAGCCTGATTAAGCCATTTTAGCCCGATTAAGCCATTTTAGCCCGATTAAGCCATTTTCGCCTGATTAAGCCATTTGAGCCCGATTAAGCCATTTTAGCCCGATTAAGCCATTTTAGCCCGATTAAGCCATTTTAGCCCGATTAAGCCATTTGAGCCCGATTAAGCCATTTTAGCCTGATTAAGCCATTTGAGCCTGATTAAGCCATTTGAGCCCGATTAAGCCATTTTAGCCCGATTAAGCCATTTGAGCCCGATTAAGCCATTTTAGCCTGATTAAGCCATTTGAGCCCGATTAAGCCATTTTTGCCTGATTAAGCCATTTTTGCCCGAATAAGCCATTTTCGCCTGATTAAGCCATTTGAGCCCGATTAAGCCATTTTAGCCTGATTAAGCCATTTGAGCCCGATTAAGCCATTTTTGCCTGATTAAGCCATTTTTGCCCGAATAAGCCATTTTAGCCTGATTAAGCCATTTGAGCCCGATTAAGCCATTTGAGCCCGATTAAGCCATTTTAGCCCGATTAAGCCATTTTAGCCATTTTAGCCCGATTAAGCCATTTTAGCCCGATTAAGCCATTTGAGCCCGATTAAGCCATTTTAGCCCGATTAAGCCATTTTAGCCCGATTAAGCCATTTTAGCCCGATTAAGCCATTTTAGCCCGATTAAGCCATTTTAGCCTGATTAAGCCATTTGAGCCCGATTAAGCCATTTTAGCCTGATTAAGCCATTTTAGCCCGATTAAGCCATTTTAGCCCGATTAAGCCATTTGAGCCCGATTAAGCCATTTTAGCCTGATTAAGCCATTTGAGCCCGATTAAGCCATTTGAGCCCGATTAAGCCATTTTAGCCCGATTAAGCCATTTTAGCCATTTTAGCATGATTAAGCCATTTTAGCCCGATTAAGCCATTTTAGCCCGATTAAGCCATTTTAGCATGATAAAGCCATTTTTGCCCGAATAAGCCATTTTAGCCTGATTAAGCCATTTAAGCCCGAATAAGCCATTTTAGCCTGATTAAGCCATTTTAGCCCGATTAAGCCATTTTAGCCCGATTAAGCCATTTGCGCCTGATTAAGCCATTTGAGCCCGATTAAGCCATTTTAACCCGATTAAGCCATTTTAGCCCGATTAAGCCATTTAAGCCCGATTAAGCCATTTTAGCCCGATTAAGCCATTTGAGCCCGATTAAGCCATTTTAGCCTGATTAAGCCATTTGAGCCCGATTAAGCCATTTTTGCCTGATTAAGCCATTTTAGCCCGATTAAGCCATTTGAGCCCGATTAAGCCATTTTAGCCTGATTAAGCCATTTGAGCCCGATTAAGCCATTTTAGCCCGATTAAGCCATTTTAGCCATTTTAGCCTGATTAAGCCATTTGAGCCCGATTAAGCCATTTTAGCCCGATTAAGCCATTTTAGCATGATAAAGCCATTTTTGCCCGAATAAGCCATTTTAGCCTGATTAAGCCATTTAAGCCCGAATAAGCCATTTTAGCCTGATTAAGCCATTTTAGCCCGATTAAGCCATTTTAGCCCGATTAAGCCATTTTCGCCTGATTAAGCCATTTGAGCCCGATTAAGCCATTTTAACCCGATTAAGCCATTTTAGCCCGATTAAGCCATTTAAGCCCGATTAAGCCATTTTAGCCCGATTAAGCCATTTGAGCCCGATTAAGCCATTTTAGCCTGATTAAGCCATTTGAGCCCGATTAAGCCATTTTTGCCTGATTAAGCCATTTTAGCCCGATTAAGCCATTTGAGCCCGATTAAGCCATTTTAGCCTGATTAAGCCATTTGAGCCCGATTAAGCCATTTTTGCCTGATTAAGCCATTTTTGCCCGAATAAGCCATTTTCGCCTGATTAAGCCATTTGAGCCCGATTAAGCCATTTTAGCCTGATTAAGCCATTTGAGCCCGATTAAGCCATTTTTGCCTGATTAAGCCATTTTTGCCCGAATAAGCCATTTTAGCCTGATTAAGCCATTTGAGCCCGATTAAGCCATTTGAGCCCGATTAAGCCATTTTAGCCCGATTAAGCCATTTTAGCCATTTTAGCCCGATTAAGCCATTTTAGCCCGATTAAGCCATTTTAGCCCGATTAAGCCATTTTAGCCCGATTAAGCCATTTTTGCCCGAATAAGCCATTTTAGCCCGATTAAGCCATTTTAGCCCGATTAAGCCATTTAAGCCCGATTAAGCCATTTTAGCCCGATTAAGCCATTTGAGCCCGATTAAGCCATTTTAGCCTGATTAAGCCATTTGAGCCCGATTAAGCCATTTTAGCCTGATTAAGCCATTTTTGCCCGAATAAGCCATTTTAGCCTGATTAAGCCATTTGAGCCCGATTAAGCCATTTGAGCCCGATTAAGCCATTTTAGCCCGATTAAGCCATTTTAGCCATTTTAGCCTGATTAAGCCATTTTAGCCCGATTAAGCCATTTTAGCCCGATTAAGCCATTTTAGCCCGATTAAGCCATTTGAGCCCGATTAAGCCATTTTAGCCTGATTAAGCCATTTGAGCCCGATTAAGCCATTTTAGCCCGATTAAGCCATTTTAGCATGATAAAGCCATTTTTGCCCGAATAAGCCATTTTAGCCTGATTAAGCCATTTGAGCCCGAATAAGCCATTTTAGCCTGATTAAGCCATTTTAGCCCGATTAAGCCATTTTAGCCCGATTAAGCCATTTTCGCCTGATTAAGCCATTTGAGCCCGATTAAGCCATTTTAGCCCGATTAAGCCATTTTAGCCCGATTAAGCCATTTTAGCCCGATTAAGCCATTTGAGCCCGATTAAGCCATTTTAGCCTGATTAAGCCATTTGAGCCTGATTAAGCCATTTGAGCCCGATTAAGCCATTTTAGCCCGATTAAGCCATTTGAGCCCGATTAAGCCATTTTAGCCTGATTAAGCCATTTGAGCCCGATTAAGCCATTTTTGCCTGATTAAGCCATTTTTGCCCGAATAAGCCATTTTCGCCTGATTAAGCCATTTGAGCCCGATTAAGCCATTTTAGCCTGATTAAGCCATTTGAGCCCGATGAAGCCATTTTTGCCTGATTAAGCCATTTTTGCCCGAATAAGCCATTTTAGCCTGATTAAGCCATTTGAGCCCGATTAAGCCATTTGAGCCCGATTAAGCCATTTTAGCCCGATTAAGCCATTTTAGCCATTTTAGCCCGATTAAGCCATTTTAGCCCGATTAAGCCATTTTAGCCCGATTAAGCCATTTTAGCCCGATTAAGCCATTTGAGCCCGATTAAGCCATTTTAGCCTGATTAAGCCATTTGAGCCCGATTAAGCCATTTTAGCCCGATTAAGCCATTTTAGCCTGATTAAGCCATTTTTGCCCGAATAAGCCATTTTAGCCTGATTAAGCCATTTTAGCCCGATTAAGCCATTTTAGCCCGATTAAGCCATTTTCGCCTGATTAAGCCATTTGAGCCCGATTAAGCCATTTTAGCCCGATTAAGCCATTTTAGCCCGATTAAGCCATTTTAGCCCGATTAAGCCATTTGAGCCCGATTAAGCCATTTTAGCCTGATTAAGCCATTTGAGCCTGATTAAGCCATTTGAGCCCGATTAAGCCATTTTAGCCCGATTAAGCCATTTGAGCCCGATTAAGCCATTTTAGCCTGATTAAGCCATTTGAGCCCGATTAAGCCATTTTTGCCTGATTAAGCCATTTTTGCCCGAATAAGCCATTTTCGCCTGATTAAGCCATTTGAGCCCGATTAAGCCATTTTAGCCTGATTAAGCCATTTCAGCCCGATTAAGCCATTTTTGCCGGATTAAGCCATTTTTGCCCGAATAAGCCATTTTAGCCTGATTAAGCCATTTGAGCCCGATTAAGCCATTTGAGCCCGATTAAGCCATTTTAGCCCGATTAAGCCATTTTAGCCCGATTAAGCCATTTTAGCCCGATTAAGCCATTTTAGCCCGATTAAGCCATTTTAGCCCGATTAAGCCATTTGAGCCCGATTAAGCCATTTTAGCCTGATTAAGCCATTTGAGCCCGATTAAGCCATTTTAGCCCGATTAAGCCATTTTAGCCTGATTAAGCCATTTTTGCCCGAATAAGCCATTTTAGCCTGATTAAGCCATTTTAGCCCGATTAAGCCATTTGAGCCCGATAAAGCCATTTTAGCCTGATAAAGCCATTTTTGCCCGAATAAGCCATTTTAGCCTGATTAAGCCATTTGAGCCCGATTAAGCCATTTGAGCCCGATTAAGCCATTTTAGCCCGATTAAGCCATTTTAGCCATTTTAGCCTGATTAAGCCATTTTAGCCCGATTAAGCCATTTTAGCCCGATTAAGCCATTTTAGCCTGATTAAGCCATTTGAGCCCGATTAAGCCATTTTAGCCCGATTAAGCCATTTTAGCATGATTAAGCCATTTGAGCCCGATTAAGCCATTTTAGCCTGATTAAGCCATTTGAGCCCGATAGTAGTGTAATAATGTTGCTTCTGGGACACCTCCGTTTAACATGGGAAATCCCTATCTAATGTCATTTACCCCCTTGTCTTTTTCAAAAATCATAAACACCTCTATTTCTCCCACCCTCATCTTTATAAACCTTTTGTCTGTAGTACCTATCCTTAATGTTGTTCATTAGACCACTCAAACACTACAAATATTTGTTTTCTCTTATAGACCTATCATCCTTCTTCTACATATCATCTGGCAGATTAATCTTTGACCCATTCACTTCCATATTAATTCTTTCCCTCCCTCATTGCCCCTAAACACCTATATTTCTCTCACCCTGTTCTTTACGAACCTTCTAACCTTTTGACATGTTATCCTTATTCATTAGACCACTTAAACACCTGTGATCCTTCTGACCTTATGGACCTTTTAACCTTTTACTCTTAATATCATCTGGTGAATATAACCCACTCAAACAACGACCCTACAAATATTTGTTTATGCGTGGGAAATAATTTAATTCTCCTACAACTCTCTTCACCATCTAATATATTAACAAAAAATATGTTTGAGTTTGGTTCTTTATTAAGATATTTTAACTGAGCTAAGATAAAATGGTAAACCTCCCTCAATGTTCTTGCTTGAGCGCCTCCAGTGCCACATACCATTTTTAAATTAAAGTATATATTTTCCTGACAACCATCAAAGTTTTCCGTCCACTCAAAAATATTTCCATCTTTTTTACCCAATTCACCGGTATTTAAATTAATTCTCTTATTTGTTTTGTGAACTTTTTTACCAGTTGCCTTTTCAATTATACCTATTTGATATTTTTCACATTCATTATGTTTTCCATTTATATACCAAGGTTGATTACACCTCCACTCTTTAGTCTGGTTGATACTTGGTTCTATCATTTATATGATAGTAAAAAAGGCGGCGGTAGCCCGTTAAAATCCCCAACCCCCCCCTTTTTAACTTATCACTTATATATATCTTATCACTTATATATATCTTATCACTTATGTATATCTTATCACTTATATATATCTTATCACTTATATATATATCTTATCACTTATATACTTATATAACCATAAGGGAGACTATCAATTCCATTTTCTAAAATAAACCTCTTATCATCAAAAGCCCCCAATGCTTTCTTATTTATCTCTTCTGAATATAATTGATGTTTATAACTTCTTATTCCATTAATCTTTCTAAACTCTTCTTTCTTTGTTGTTAAACAGTTATAATAATCCTTAAAGTTTATTGTTTCTTTAATAACATTTTTCTTTACACCTTTTAACTTCTTATCAGTCTTTTCAACGTTATTCACAATGTATTTATAAGCATAAGCCTTTGACCTCAATCCCACAAATTCACTCATAACATTTCCTCCTAATTCATCCTTGAACTTTCCAATCACCTTTTTATTTTTAGAAGAGAACAACTCACTCTCTGGACTGTAATTACTCGTGTCATAGATATTAATGTCTCTTTTCATGTCTGAATAAACATCGTTGGTATTAATTTTCAAAATAAAACTATCTGTATCCATATAAAGTAGATTAACATCATTTTGATATTTCTTCCTCAAGTTATTATAAAAGTAATCATACATTAATGACTTTGATAAATCAAGAATTGTTGTTCCAATATAAATAGGTTTGTTCATTTCAATACTCTCTTTAATCAAATGGATCGCACAAAAGTTCTCAGTAAAGACCTCAGCTCGAGTAAAACTCGGTCTATTAATTAATTTTGATGCTTGTTCCCAAGATGTTGATAGTCTGATATTTTGTCTTTTCCTCACATTCTCCATAGTCTTACCAAAGACCGCATTATTCATCAATTTATAAAAGTCTTTCTCAAAATCTGTTTTTGACTCTGTTCTTCTTTGTGTATTAAAATCAATGTACCCCTTTAACCAATGACTTTGATTGAACTTTAGAACCCTATGGATCTTCTCTACTCTTAGACCTTTTGATAAATATTGTCGCAAATTTCTTTGGTGTAGAACATAATTTTTCTTGTTATATAATGTAGTAAGTAATTTTTCTGTTGATTCACCTATATCAAACGATCGTTGATAATCACTCAACCATTCTTTCTTTGGACTTGCTTTCTCACAAGCAAATGGGAGATCTTTGTGTAGGTTATGGAGTTCCTCTGGATATTTTAAATCAATTTCAAAATAATAACCAACTTTTTCTTCATCCAATTCTTTTTGTGTAGAGATACATACATCTTGTAAAACGTTTTTGTAGTCTTTTTCCTTTACCCATCTAAGTTTTCCATAAGGAAGAGCCTGAGACATTGCCCAGCCATACAGGTTGTTCGCGTCATAGTACATCAAGTAAGAACTCTCTTTCGTTGGATCATAATTTGGAAGATATTTGTTATTTGCTTTTGCGTATCTACTCGAGCAGACTTGTGAAATTCCACCTCTTTTTGCCTTTTCAATCATCAAAAGCATATCAACATCGGTTATCAAATCCAAATCTTGTTTTGTCATTTTCAACATCGCACTCCAGGCCAATCCAGGTGCTGTGTAGTAGTGAGCAGGATCCAATCCATATCCAGTGCGACAAACAGATCTAAAGGCTTCAAATACATCGGCCAATAAAAGCACATCAGTTTTGAGATACAAATCGTGATACTCGCCAAGATTCTTGATGTTATATTTTTCCCAAACATTTTGTGCGTGTACATAATCTTTATCAGATATATGACTATTATTTAATTTGTTATAGAAATTTTCTTTTGAAGGAAGTTGTGTTTCATTGAATCTCTCAAATGAGTCCATATAGTCATAGGGGTAAATTCCCTTTTGTGTTAGAAAATCTTTATCTAAAAAATACTCTGAAAGACATGGAAACTCTTTTAGATTTTGAACCAAGTTAACCAATGGACTTGCCATGAATTTAAATGTATCAAGAAATCTGATATGAGTAATAGGAGATGTGTGAATTGTTTTTGTGAATGAAATGTATTTCTGATCCGTGTTTGGAATTGCTGAGATACTTCCAGAAGTCTTTGAGAGTTCCTTGATAAATAGATGTGTATCATAATGAGCGTTGTTATGAAGAAAGACAGGAATGAAAGAGGGGAGTTGATAATTAATATTACAACTTTGATGAGCCGGACCTCTATATTTACCAGTGAGATGACAATGGTCTCTAACCTTTAGACCTTTACCAATTTTCTCCTCACAAATATGACAGACATTGTTTTTTATAAATTCCCTTTTTTCTTTACTTGTTAAGGACATTGGTTTATTGGTTTCTCTCATTATCTTGGTTAATCGAACACAGTCTTTTTCTAGTCGTTTCACAAACTCCTCTGGGGTATTTGAGCCTCTATACATCTCTAACTTGTTATATTTATCACCAACGGATGATTTGATATAATAACAAAAACCACAAGGAGTATGTTTTTGATATTTATTTGTGTATGATTCTTTTGGATCTTGAGAAGCAGTATCAATTTTTTCTAAAATACTTTCAAAATCAGCATATATAACAAATGGATGTTTGATCTTTTTATTTTCATCTTTGAATGTGATCTTTGAGCCTTCTTTAGGCATATTGATTACCGTTGATTTATGTTCGCCACAATAATTTGAATGTTTATCTAATCTTTCTTGTGAATTGAAGAAGTTAAGACAACGCAAACAAATATATATTTTATTTGTTCTCTTACAGACTTGTGGTTTTATTAATTTAGCAATATCTTTGATGTATGTATAATGTGAATTTTCGTCTGAATTAAAATATAGAAGATTAATATGAGTTTGTTTACAATTGTCAGAAAGCTTTAAAACCTGAATGTTGTTTGTTTCTGTTAGACCATAAACATTAACTGATAAATTATTCATCTTTTCGAATTTAGGAATATCATTTAAAGTCATCGGAAACTTTAGATCTTTCGTATTTAATGTATTCTCATATTTTTTATAATGAGATACTCTTTCATCATGAAAATGTGGAGGATGTAAGTGTGCTAAAATAGACCAGAGAAAACATTTATTGTCTTTATTTTTGATATTGATAACTGCTTTTCTATTTTTGATAACACTGGGTAAATCAATGTAAGAAGAAGCTTTTAGAGGATCTGATTTAAGAATATGAATGTCTATGTAAATAATTTTTCCTATATTGAATCCACTTCCTACGATTGAATTATCCACATCTTGCTCTTGTTTAATAAGTTCATCATAGACTCCTGATGTTTTAAAATCTTGATATGAAGATATAAAGTGTGGCTCAGTTCTCATGTATGGTGCATCTATAACTCCTTCATCCTTTGTCATTTCTAATTTTACTCCCATATAAAATTTAAGTGGTTTCATTTCCTTTAGTGGTTTTTCAATCAACGTTTGAACAGCAGGTTTAACTATTTCTACAGCATCAACTATAGACTCTGGTTCAGGAGGTTTGAAGTTAAAGACTCTTATTTTAATATGTCCTTTGAATGCTCCATCAGAGTTTTTAGTTGTGATAAAATTTGATAAATGTAGATTTGTTTTAAGATGTATTTTGAAGCCTTTCTTGAGGATATTTTTATTACATGTAGAACAGTGTTTTGTTTCAGGTGGAAGAGGGGAAAGTTTGTTTAAAATGTTGTATGTATGTTTTGCGGTGAGAATATGTTGTTTATAATATTTTACTTCCTTCTCGCAAGTATCACAATAAACCATATTTATAGCGTGAGAAAACGTGGTGTTTTATATATATCACTGTACTTAAAATAAAACACTTTTGAGCTTTACAGCTCCGTTTTATATATATCGCTGTGCTTAAACTAAAACACTTTTTCACTCAGAATCATCTAAGTCATAACTATCACATGAATACTCAGAATCATACTCAGAGTCATCAATAAAGCTACTCTCATAACTATCATTTGAGCACAAACTATTAGTATCATAACTATCATCACCATCGTCCAAGTTCAATGAAATACTATCATCACTATCGTCCGAGTTCAATGAAATAGTAAAATCTTCACTGCTGTATTGACTCATATTTAATTAGCAAGAAAAATATTCCCATCAATATCTATATACTTTCTTTCATTAACAGATTCAATCTCTACAATTTTTATATCAAAAGTTATCTTTAAATAATCTCTAACTATCATAGAACGAAATGACATTTCACCAGAAATATTAACATCATTCATTTTACTTAGATCTACACCCTTTGGATTATTAAAGAAAATACAAATGTCTCCTCTAGAATTATTAATGGTCTTATCATTCTTTTTCAAAGTATCGTGGTCAATCACTTTTTCAAGCTTTGAATAAATTGCCAGGAGTAGAGGAGAAACTTTTGTTAGATTTACTTTAATGGATGTCTTTCCAGGTATAGTTAGAGCTCTTCCTTTAAATGAAATAGAGGGGCTCATGTTATTTTCCATAACTGGTTTTACCCAAAAATTTCCATATTTATCTTTGTTCAATTTAACATCTTTGACATATTTTTCTATATCTTCCACCGAAGTAGAGATTGATTGAAATTTGTCTTTTGTGCTTTGAAACATTGTATTTATTAATGAATAAACTTGCGTTTAGTTTAAGTAAAAATTTACCACATAAATATGATAAGTTCTGAAGGATATTTAGAATTTCCAGACTCTCCATATGATAAATTAGAGAATTGTCCGGCTTGTGATAGAGTGGGGCTTAATGATGAGGATTCATATAAACAATGTTTATTCTGTGATTATATTCTAATTAATGATAATAAGAAATATAAAAAAACATATAACTCTTTTAAATTAGAACCAAAAATGAATTACTTTACAAGATTAATAAGAGAGATGAATGTTAAGCATTATGGTGATAATACACCATTTCTTACAAGGAAAGAGACTCTTTGTATTGAGGAAATGTATAAGGGTTTAATGATATTTATTATTCAAAATAATTTTAATGGAAATGTTAATACAAGATACTACATAAATAAAATAATGAATTATTTTGAAATTAAACCCGAACTCAGGATAAAATATAGAGTTTCTAAAATAGCTCAAAAAAAGTTGGATGACTTGTTTTCCAAATATATAAATGAATGATTTTTTACCCGTTTGGGAAAATAAGATAAAATTTAATAACCATAAAAACATTCCAAATTCATTGAGATGTCTAATAGTTGGTTCAAGCGGATGTGGGAAAACCTGTTTACTTTTAAAGATGCTCCTTGGTCCTAATTTTTTAGATTATGATAATTTAATAATTTTTACAAAGTCAAGTTTTCAACCCGAGTATCAACTACTCTCACAGGGTTTTAATGCAGGTCTTAAAAAGGAAGACATTATCGGTTTATTTAAACTTCAAAACAAACTGAATGATTATAATATTGAAGATATAATACAATTATTTTGTGATACACAGAAATCAAAATCGAAACCCATAACTTGTATTCTCAGTGATAATACGGATGATATACCTTCACCTCAAGATTTAGATAAATCAAAAAAGAACCTCGTCATCTTTGATGATTGTGTTAATGAGAGAAACCAAACAGTAATGGATAGCTACTATACAAGAGGGAGACATTCTTCTTGTAATTGTATATATCTTAGTCAATCATATTTTCAACTCCCTCGACGCTCAATAAGAAACAATGCCAATACTTTTATTTTATTTAAGTTAAATTCAATAGATGTAAATAATTTTTGGAGAGATAATTGCTCTACGTTATGTAGTAAAAAAGAATTTGAAAATTATATGAAACACACGATTGGAAAATATAAATATATTGTTGTGAAACAAGATGAGATACTAAATGATATTTTTCAATAAATAAATACAGAAAATGAATACCGAAGAAAGAGAAAGAAAGTTTAAGGAACATCAACAATTAGTTTCAAAAGTTGTTAAACAACAGGAAGAGATAAAGAAGAAACGGAGACAGAAACTAACTGGTGAAGAAGCCTTTGAAAGAAAACAAGAGAAATTCTTTAAACCACTTTTGAAAACTCAACACTCACCTACAGTTCCCACGGTAGAATTTACTCCGAAAAAACTTCAAATGCTCAAAGATTTTAGTCAGATAACAAAACAAGAACTTGGTGAATTAGAATATGATGACGAGGGATTATTTCGGAAACTTGAGGAGGTAAATCAACCCCCTAATTATGTTGTGGAAGCTCTTCAAAACAATGAATATTCGGCGGGTTCAAAAACCAGAGCAGGTCTCATTCCAACAGAAGAACCAGCAGTGTTTCATCTTGTGGAAGAAAAGGTATTGATATTTAATGATGAATTGATGTTCTTGAGTTCTACTCAACCAAATGTTAAATTAACTCCAAGATTAATGTTTCTTCTAACAAACCCCGGATTCAGCGGTTCAAAATATTTTGAGGAACCACTTGATATGGAAAGAGAGGAAGATAGGGTATATATTGAGTTGCTAAATGCACTTGATTATGGAGTTTCTGTTGCTGGTAAAAGTAAGAAGAATGAGAAGGAGAAACATATTATTGATGCTTTAAGTAAGCTTGGTTCGGGTGTTAGTTTTCTTCCAAATGACCCATCACAATTAGTTAATAGGCTATTATTGTTGTTAGGTAGTAAGAAGGCTGGAAACAACAATTGTTTTAATGAATCCTCAGCCATTTTAGATCAGTTGATGAACATGAAAATAATTAATAAATGTCAATACAAAGATATTTTATTAGATATTAAATAAGATGAGAAGCACAATTCTTAGTTTTAATTTCACAACGAGCGATTACACAGCTTCATTCCCTTACCCACTACAACTTGACCCCCTTACCTCATATGAGGCATCTTTGTTGTCAATGGAAACTTACAATACCCTTTTTAATATCACAGAGAAAAACAACAAGTTTAGTTATAATCCAGGAAGTGGATATAAAACTATAACCGTTTCACCTGGAGCTTACGAGATTTCTCAAATATCTTCAGAAGTCTCTCGCCTTATGAAAGAAAAAGGTGATGAACCAAAAAATATTGTAATAGATATTCAAACACACACTTCAAAATCAACTATTAAACTTAAAAATAATTATAAAGTTGATTTCACGATTGAAAATTCGTTTAGAGAGCTATTGGGTTTCTCTTCAAAAAAGATTGAAACTAACGGGACGTTTTACAGTGATAATGTTATCCAAATATCCTCCGGTATAAATTCAGTATTAATTCATTGTGATTTGATTGATGGTGCTTATAACGATGGAATAAGAACAAATACAATATTTTCATTCAGTGCATACTCAACCCCGATTGGTTATAAATTTAATATGGAACCAAAAAATCTTGTCTATTTACCTGTGTCAGGAAAAACCATATACAGAGTAAGTTTTAGGATAACCGACCAAGATAATCGTATGATATCCTTTAATGATGAAATTATATCCATCAGAATTCACCTACGTGAAGTTTTTCAATAAATAAATAATGGTTATTGTGAGAAAACACGAGTTGGGAAAATATAAAATAATTACAGGGGAGGGCATGTTCCTTTCACCAGACTATACAAGGTATGTGGGTAGAGGATACTATAAACCTAAGAGACAACGAGGTGTAGGTCATCAATTTCGAAATAAAGGAGATGGGATAATTGATACTCTAATGGGTATTGGTTCAACCATCGTTAAACATAAAGACCTAATTGATTCAACTGCTTCTGCCGTGGGCTCCGTTGCGGGTGCTATAAAGAGTATAAAAGATGCTCAAAAGGAGTCTCATAAATTACAAGCAATCAAAGAAATAAAAAAAGGTAAAACTCAACTATCTTCACAAGAACGACAAAAAATCATTAAAATACTTGGGTCAGGGTTTCAACAATTTTAATGCTATATAAATACAAGTATGGAAGCGATTGATAGTATCTATGATTTGGATGATACGATTATCATTTCAAACTCCACTAAAAAGGAAGACTATTTTAAGGTAAATGCTATAACAGGAACAGACTGGAATTCAAACGGAACAAAAAGTTTTGAAATAAATAATCAACAAACTTACTTGAATCTAGCTGATAGTTTCTTGCTGTGTAAATTTAAATTCACTAAGGCTGCGAATAATACTAATGCTACACTCGTAAATGATTTCTTCTGGAAAATGTTTGACAGTGTCCGCCTGTATATTGGAACACAAGAGGTTGAAGCGGTTGATTATGTCTCTGCTACATCTGAAATGATGAAATTTACACTATATTCGTTTAGTGATAGAATGGGTAAGGGAGCTGTTGAAGGTTTTATTCCTGATATGTCAACGGGTACAAACGCAGACCCTGGTTATAGTCAAAGGAAGTCAATGTATAATGATGACGCAAAAGCTGAGAATAGTTTTACCGTAGCAGTACCTCTGAAAGGTATATTTGGATTTTGTGATTATGATAAAGTTTTGTATGGGCTTAAAATTAGATTTCAACTACAAAGGAATGATAATGTAAATAGATTGCTTTTTGGGGTTGAAAATGCTTTTGGAGAAAATAATAAATTTGTTATTAATGATTTGTGTTGGTATATCAGTGAATATACTCCTAATCTTAAAACGGAAGAGATGTTAAATAGAAGACTAAACTCAAAGAAACCGCTAAATGTATCATACCTTAAAAGAAGATGTCAACACGTTAAACTGGAACACACTACCTACACTTGGAATTTGGGTGTTCTTCAAGGAAAGCCACGATACCTCTGGCTCATTTTTAAAAAACCAGATGGAGAGGACGGTACTAATAAGAATAATGCGCTGAGTGATAATGCTAAGGTGAAACAACTTCGGGTTTCTCTTGATGGCACATTTTATCCGCGAGATAGATTGGAAATTGATTGGGAAAAAAATGATTATGCGGAAGCCTACAAGTCCTACCAAAAGGTGTGTGAAAGTAATGGTAATAATGATCCTATTTTGGATATGGTTGCGTTTCAAAAACTTTATACAATCTACACAATTGACCTGAGTTCTCAAAAGGAAACTATAAAGTCTAATCGAGTGGATACTTCTCTATACATTGAAAGAGGGGAGAGTGAAGAGGTTAATGCATATTGTTTGCTTTTGGAGGAAACAGAATTACAGATTAATACAGATAATGGTGTTATGATTAATATCACATAGGTTTTTTCTCATAAATAAATGGTTGGGGTATATGTTAATCAAATCAATCTTAATAAATTAACATCTTGTATTCAAAATCAAAAGCCTTGTATTATTAATGTTAATACAATTCAAAGAAAAGGAGCTGTAAGAATTGATGTTTTACTCACACACACACAAGTAAAAACACTAAATGATGTTGGATCACTTAAAATTAAAATGACGAAACCTATGTTAAAGAAATATTCAATAGACGAGTCAAGAGGAGGATTTCTCCCGTTTCTAATTCCTTTATTTGCTGGTTTAAGTGCGGCGGGAGCATTGACTGGTGGTATTTCAGCAGCGGTAAAAACTGCTAACGAAAGGAAGGCACAACTAAAAGCTCAAAAAGAATTGGAAAGACATAACAAGGAGTTGGAGAAACAAATTAGTGGAAGTGGTGTAATTGTAGATTTTGCTCAAAAACTTGAAAGTCTACCTGATAAAGCTAGATTGTTGGTTGGAGATATGCTTTCCTCTATCGCTCAAGCGGGTGTTAAACTAACTAAACGGGGTAATGGATTGTATCTTTCTCATAAATAAATGGATAAATGGTTTAAACAATTTGGAAAGAATACAACGTCAAATATAGAACTAGCTAAGTATTGTAAAACACTAAAAATTGATAATGTGGTTATTTGTATGAGAGATGAATTAATACATATAAATAAGAATACAAAGAATATTATTATGAATTTAGACACACAGAATGGTTCTCATTGGGTTTGTATTCATAATAGTCAGGATAAATATTATTTTGATAGTTATGGTATGCCACCACCTGTTGAAGTAATACAATTCTTACAGAATGGTGTTTATCAAACATTTCAAGTTCAAGAAATTAATTCTAAATGTTGTGGTCAATTATGTTTATATGTATTATTTCAACTCAACAATAATGAAAATTTTTATGATATCATTTTTAATCTAATATAAATGACTTATGTTGGAAAAGATGGTTCTATCTTTGGAAAATCCTCTCAGGATATTGATTTATCAAATTATTATACAAAGGCACAGGCTGAACGACAAAAATATAGTGTAAGTAAAAATATTAATATGAAGAATACTTATAAATTAATCAATTATCCAAACCCTACAGATGCGAATGACTTAATTAGATTAAGTGATTTATCACAATATATATTTTTAAAGAAAACAGCACGTTTTGTGAAAGAAGTAAAATTTACAACCACAACACCTGGTTATACTGACCATACACCTTTCCTCATTGAATTTAACTACCTGCTTACAATTGAATTTTATAAAGAAGGACATTTAGTTAATATGCGAATTAATAAATGGGGGTATGATATGCCTGATTTAGGGTATAATTGGTCTTTTTCAATAAACATAGAAGACCTACATGATTTAAATCAGTCTCGTAAAGAAGAATATTATCCACTTGGTGAGGATAAGGATTTATGTGGAAGTACAATTAGTAAACAACAAATACGTGATTTTAAGAAAAGAAAAATATATGATAGTATAGCGATGCTTCGCATGACAAAGAAGGAAGGTAATGAGATAAGGATAGAAAGCCGAGGAATACAAACCGATTTGGTAGTGGGAAGATGGGGTGGTATTACCTGTCATAATATTAATCTCACATATATTTCTGATACATAAATGGCAGGAAGAAGACTACAAGAGAATTATAATTTTTGTATTCAAGGATACCTACAAGAAAAGGGTGCTCGGTATTACATACCTTATGATTTGGAGCATATACATGGGAATTTTGTCATTAAAAACTGGCCTTATACTGATATTGTTAAACCCACAAATAGAGACTTGTTTAAAATATTAAATAAAAATGAACTTCTCAAAGTTATGAAATATAAAACTCTTTTAGAAATCGTCAACAAATCTTATTGGTATCCTATTATGAGAAAAATAATTATAGATACAAGAATATCTCAAAATCCAGATGAGTATATGTATAATATTCTTTGGGGTTCAAACTCAAGGGTAGCAAGGGATGAGGAAGGAGTTGAAGAAGAGAAGGAGGAAAGAGAGAAAAAGGAGAAGGAGGAAAGGGAGAGGGAGGAGAAGGAGGAGAGGGAGAAAAAGGAGGAGAAGGAGGAGAGGGAGAAAAAGGAGAAGGAGGAAAGGGAGAAAATGGAGGAGGAGGAGAGGGAGCAAAGAGAGAGGGAGGAAAAATATAAAAAGATGGAAATCATTGAGATTCATAAAAGATTGAGTGTATTAAAGCAAATAAATCAATCTCAACGCACCGAAGAGGAAATTAAAGAATTAACAACTCTTATGAAGATAATAGTTTCAAAAATAAGAACGTCAATGTCTTCAATTTCAGGGAGGAGATTTAAACGAGAAAGTGGTGAAGAAGAAGAAGAAGAAGAAGGAAAAGATTATGTGATTGATGATGTTGGTGTCATTGACTTTAGTTAGTTTTTATTTGTAAATAAATGGAGGAGAGAGTGAAGGCATTCCTTAGGATTCTTTATGTTTTAAAAATAAAGATTGAAATGTATATGTTGAAAACCAAAAAGGTTTTGATACTCTGTCGGAATTTTTCTGATAAATAAATATGAGTTATTGTCTCAAATGTAAAAAGAAAACTAAATCTAAAAATATCTCTTATGTTAAAGCTAAAAATAATAGAGTTTATCAAAAAGGAATATGTCAAGTATGTGGCTCTAAAAAGTGCCAATTCATCTCTCCTAAAAGAGGAGGAGACATACAAAAGTTTCTGTCAGGAAGTAAATTTACAACAACTGGAATTCCAGGGGAATTACACCTTCCAGGGTATTCTTTCTGTGGTCCAGGAACAAACTTGGATAAAAGATTAGATGAGGCTGACAATCCTAAACCTTGGTCTAAACCTACAAATAGGGTTGACGAAGTGTGTATGAAGCATGATATTGCTTATGGGAAAACCACTACGTTGACTGAAAAACATAAAGCCGACAGCGAAATGTTGTATAATTTGTCTTTGATACAAAATCCAACGTTGAGAGAGAAAGTTGATAGGTTTATTGTGAGAAATTTGATAAATGCTAAATTGAAACTTGGTCTTGGTTATTCCTCAAAAAACTATTAGGCTCTAATGATGTCATCAAGACTGAGGAGCTTTTGGCTGAAGAATTACACAAACCTATAATCACAAAGTTTAAAAGAAGGAAGGTTTATTCTAAATACACCGACCACATATGGTCCGCTGATTTAATTGAATTGAATAATGACAGGGGATACAGGTATGCTTTAACCGTTATTGATTTGAGGAGTAGATTTGCCTGGGTTGTCCCTTTAAAAAATAAAAGGGGTGATACTTTAATGTTAGCCTTTAAGCTAATATTTGATCGGGATAAAAGGAAACCAAAGAAGTTATGGACTGATGAGGGAACAGAGTTCTATAACAAAATATTCATGAAATTTCTTAAGGGGAAGGGTATTAAATTATACAGCACCTTTAATGAAGGAAAGGCAGTTGTTATTGAGCGTTTTAATCGTACTTTGAAAGAGAAATTATATAAAAAATTCACAGAACTCGGTTCTCAAAAATGGGTGTATTTAATTCAGGATATTGTCGATAATTACAATAATACAGTTCATTCATCAACAAAATCAAAACCATCGGAAACATTTACAAAATTAGAATATGAAAAGGAGATTAATTTGAGAAAGCCCAAGTTTAAAGTTGGTGATATTGTAAGGATATACAAATGGAAAAGTCATTTTGAGAAAGGTTATACACAAAAATGGACTCGTGAATTATTTAAAATCATTGATGTAATGGATACAGCTCCTTGGACCTACAAATTATATGATTTAAATGGAGAAGAAATCTTGGGTTCATTTTACTCGCAAGAATTACAAAAAACACAAGTAAGCAGGTAATACCCTTGAAAATAATAAATAAATAAATAAAATGTAATGGGGATACGTTTTTAAATCTGTGAACCACAAACACAGAATCCCTCAACTTTTCAGTTGGGGCTTAACTTTTGTTTGTGTGTACAATGGGGATACGTTTTTAAATCTGTGAACCCCAAACACAGAATCCCTCAACTTTTCAGTTGGGGCTTAACTTTTGTGTGTGTATAATGGGGATACGTTTTTAAACCTGTGAACCCCAAACACAGAATCCCTCAACTTTTCAGTTGGGGCTTAACTTTTGTGTGTGTATAATGGGGATACGTTTTTAAACCTGTGAACCCCAAACACAGAATCCCTCAACTTTTCAGTTGGGGCTTAACTTTTGTATGTGTATAATGGGGATACGTTTTTAAATCTGTGAACCCCAAACACAGAATCCCTCAACTTTTCAGTTGGGGCTTAACTTTTGTGTGTGTGTATGTGTGAGTGAGTCATAATAATATACAAACCCTAACCCAACCCCATCCCTAACCCAACCCCATCCCCAACCCAAACCCATCCCTAACCCAACCCATCCCTAACCCAACCCCATCCCTAACCCAACCCCATCCCCAACCCAACCCCATCCCTAACCCAACCCCATCCCTAACCCAACCCCATCCCCAACCCAACCCCATCCCCAACCCAACCCCATCCCTAACCCAACCCCATCCCTAACCCAACCCCATCCCTAACCCAACCCCATCCCTAACCCAACCCCATCCCTAACCCAACCCCATCCCTAACCCAACCCCATCCCTAACCCAACCCCAACCCTAACCCTCACATTCAAAATCCCAACCCTAACCCAACCCCATCCCTAACCCAATCCCAACCCTAACCCTCACATTCAAAATCCCAACCCTAACCCAACCCCATCCCTAACCCAACTCCATCCCTAACCCAACCTAATCCCTAACCCTCACATTCAAAATCCCACCCTAACCCTAACATAATCTTTTTTTTTCTTCTTTTTTAAAAATACGTATTTCTTTTTTTTTCTTCTTTTTTTAAATACGTATTTCATTTTTATTTTTTTTCCTCTTCCTCCAATTCTGTCTTTCAAGGCTTTCAAGTTTGAAGAAGTAGAAATGGGAAGAAAGAATTTTCCAGCATTTTCTTCCTCGAACTTTCTTGATATTGCTTAAATCAAGCGTCATTAAACAAAGAACATTGTTCATTGCTTTAGAATGCAAAGAGTCTCCAAGATGTACCCCACAGGTAGAGTCTCCAAAATAAAACCAACTTTCCAAGTTCCCAAGGTATAACCACAATCCTGTTGAGTCTCCAAGATAGGTATCACATTCCGAGTTATCAAAACAAAACCCCCATTCAGAGTCTCCAAAACGAAACCAGTTTTCAAAGTCTCCAAGGTAAAACTCTTTTCCTAATTTTATGAAATTTAGTGAGTCTCCAAGGTAGGCTCCACAGTTAGAACCATCTAGGCAGACCTCATAATTTGTTTTTCCCAAATTTAGTGAGTCTCCAAGGTAGGCTCCACAGTTAGAACCATCTAGGCAGACCTCATAATTTGTTTTTCCCAAATTTAGTGAGTCTCCAAGGTAGGCTCCACAGTTAGAACCATCTAGGCAGACCTCATAATTTGTTTTTCCCAAATTTAGTGAGTCTCCAAGGTATAACTCTTTGGCTGGGTCATCAAGGTAGAACTCGTTCAGTGGGTTTTGTTTTGATAACTCACAATAAGTATCATCATGGTAGAACTCTTTTTCAGGATTTTGTGGATCTCCAAGGTATAACTCTTTGGCTGGGTCATCAAGGTAGAACTCGTTCTGTGGGTCTTGGTTGTTCAAAAGATCTTCAAACAAAAAAATAACTTTATCCCAAGTTGTGTTAAAAGTAGAATTTTCATTTCGTAGCTCAGATACAATTTCCTCCATCGACAAGAGGTTCGAGTCCAGTTCATCAATCTGAAGGTTGAGCGCTACACAGGTAGTAGGACTCCAAGGAATAGCAAAGTTATCCCATTCCATTTCGGCATAGGAGTCCATTCTCAAGTGAAGCAGAAAGCGTGTTTGAAAAAGCCTGTGTGGTCGGTGCCTTTTATAAGAAGGGCTGGGTGTGTGTCATTTCCTGTGGAAATTCCCTGGGCGTGTCTTAACTGGAAATGATGTGATGGAAATTCCCTGAAAATGATGTTATGTATTACCTGGAAATGATACAATGCTGAAGAGTTTATAAAGTGGGTGGGACTTAGCAAAAGTGGGCGGAGCTTAGCAAAAGTGGGCGGGGCATAGCAAAAAGTGGGCGTGGCTTAACAAAAAGTGGGCGGGGCTTAGTAAAAGGTGGGCGTGGCTTACCAAAAAGTGGGCGGGGTTTCCAAAAAGTGGACGGAGCTTAACAAAAGGTGGGCAGAGCCTACCAAAAAGTGTGTGGCACTGGAGGCGCTCAAATAAGAACATTGAGGGAGGTTTACCATTTTATCTTAGCTCAGTTAAAATATCTTAATAAAGAACCAAACTCAAACATATTTATTGTTAATATATTAGATGGTGAAGAGAGTTGTAGGAGAATTAAATTATTTCCCACGCATAAACAAATATTTGTAGGGTCGTTGTTTGAGTGGGTTATATTCACCAGATGATATTAAGAGTAAAAGGTTAAAGGTCCATAAGGTCAGAAGGATCACAGGTGTTTAAGTGGTCTAATGAATAAGGATAACATGTCAAAAGGTTAGAAGGTTCGTAAAGAACAGGGTGAGAGAAATATAGGTGTTTAGGGGCAATGAGGGAGGGAAAGAATTAATATGGAAGTGAATGGGTCAAAGATTAATCTGCCAGATGATATGTAGAAGAAGGATGATAGGTCTATAAGAGAAAACAAATATTTGTAGTGTTTGAGTGGTCTAATGAACAACATTAAGGATAGGTACTACAGACAAAAGGTTTATAAAGATGAGGGTGGGAGAAATAGAGGTGTTTATGATTTTTGAAAAAGACAAGGGGGTAAATGACATTAGATAGGGATTTCCCATGTTAAACGGAGGTGTCCCAGAAGCAACATTATTACACTACTCCCGATTAAGCCATTTTAGCCTGATTAAGCCATTTGAGCCCGAATAAGCCATTTTAGCCTGATTAAGCCATTTTAGCCCGATTAAGCCATTTTAGCCCGATTAAGCCATTTTCGCCTGATTAAGCCATTTGAGCCCGATTAAGCCATTTTAGCCTGATTAAGCCATTTTTGCCCGAATAAGCCATTTTAGCCCGATTAAGCCATTTTAGCCCGATTAAGTCATTTAAGCCCGATTAAGCCATTTTAGCCATTTTAGCCTGATTAAGCCATTTTAGCCTGATTAAGCCATTTTAGCCCGATTAAGCCATTTTAGCCCGATTAAGCCATTTTAGCCTGATTAAGCCATTTGAGCCCGATTAAGCCATTTTAGCCTGATTAAGCCATTTGAGCCCGATTAAGCCATTTTAGCCTGATTAAGCCATTTTTGCCCGAATAAGCCATTTTAGCCTGATTAAGCCATTTGAGCCCGATTAAGCCATTTGAGCCCGATTAAGCCATTTTAGCCCGATTAAGCCATTTTAGCCATTTTTAGCCTGATTAAGCCATTTTAGCCCGATTAAGCCATTTTAGCCCGATTAAGCCATTTTAGCCCGATTAAGCCATTTGAGCCCGATTAAGCCATTTTAGCCTGATTAAGCCATTTGAGCCCGATTAAGCCATTTTAGCCCGATTAAGCCATTTTAGCATGATAAAGCCATTTTTGCCCGAATAAGCCATTTTAGCCTGATTAAGCCATTTAAGCCCGAATAAGCCATTTTAGCCTGATTAAGCCATTTTAGCCCGATTAAGCCATTTTAGCCCGATTAAGCCATTTTCGCCTGATTAAGCCATTTGAGCCCGATTAAGCCATTTTAGCCCGATTAAGCCATTTTAGCCCGATTAAGCCATTTAAGCCCGATTAAGCCATTTTAGCCGATTAAGCCATTTGAGCCCGATTAAGCCATTTTAGCCTGATTAAGCCATTTGAGCCCGATTAAGCCATTTTTGCCTGATTAAGCCATTTTAGCCCGATTAAGCCATTTGAGCCCGATTAAGCCATTTTAGCCTGATTAAGCCATTTGAGCCCGATTAAGCCATTTTTGCCTGATTAAGCCATTTTTGCCCGAATAAGCCATTTTCGCCTGATTAAGCCATTTGAGCCCGATTAAGCCATTTTAGCCTGATTAAGCCATTTGAGCCCGATTAAGCCATTTTTGCCTGATTAAGCCATTTTGCCCGAATAAGCCATTTTAGCCTGATTAAGCCATTTGAGCCCGATTAAGCCATTTGAGCCCGATTAAGCCATTTTAGCCCGATTAAGCCATTTTAGCCATTTTAGCCCGATTAAGCCATTTTAGCCCGATTAAGCCATTTTAGCCCGATTAAGCCATTTTAGCCCGATTAAGCCATTTGAGCCCGATTAAGCCATTTTAGCCTGATTAAGCCATTTGAGCCCGATTAAGCCATTTTAGCCCGATTAAGCCATTTTAGCCTGATTAAGCCATTTTTGCCCGAATAAGCCATTTTAGCCTGATTAAGCCATTTTAGCCCGATTAAGCCATTTGAGCCCGATAAAGCCATTTTAGCCTGATAAAGCCATTTTTGCCCGAATAAGCCATTTTAGCCTGATTAAGCCATTTGAGCCCGATTAAGCCATTTGAGCCCGATTAAGCCATTTTAGCCCGATTAAGCCATTTTAGCCATTTTAGCCTGATTAAGCCATTTTAGCCCGATTAAGCCATTTTAGCCCGATTAAGCCATTTTAGCCTGATTAAGCCATTTGAGCCCGATTAAGCCATTTTAGCCCGATTAAGCCATTTTAGCATGATTAAGCCATTTTTGCCCGAATAAGCCATTTTAGCCTGATTAAGCCATTTGAGCCCGAATAAGCCATTTTAGCCTGATTAAGCCATTTTAGCCCGATTAAGCCATTTTAGCCCGATTAAGCCATTTTCGCCTGATTAAGCCATTTGAGCCCGATTAAGCCATTTTAGCCTGATTAAGCCATTTTTGCCTGATTAAGCCATTTGAGCCCGATTAAGCCATTTTAGCCCGATTAAGCCATTTTAGCCCGATTAAGCCATTTAAGCCCGATTAAGCCATTTTAGCCCGATTAAGCCATTTGAGCCCGATTAAGCCATTTTAGCCTGATTAAGCCATTTGAGCCCGATTAAGCCATTTTTGCCTGATTAAGCCATTTTTGCCCGAATAAGCCATTTTAGCCTGATTAAGCCATTTGAGCCCGATTAAGCCATTTGAGCCCGATTAAGCCATTTTAGCCTGATTAAGCCATTTGAGCCCGATTAAGCCATTTAGCCCGATTAAGCCATTTTAGCCTGATTAAGCCATTTGAGCCCGATTAAGCCATTTTAGCCTGATTAAGCCATTTGAGCCTGATTAAGCCATTTTAGCCCGATTAAGCCATTTTCGCCCGATTAAGCCATTTGAGCCCGATTAAGCCATTTTAGCCTGATTAAGCCATTTTAGCCCGATTAAGCCATTTTCGCCTGATTAAGCCATTTGAGCCCGATTAAGCCATTTAGCCTGATTAAGCCATTTGAGCCCGATTAAGCCATTTTAGCCTGATTAAGCCATTTGAGCCCGATTAAGCCATTTTAGCCCGATTAAGCCATTTTAGCCTGATTAAGCCATTTGAGCCCGATTAAGCCATTTTAGCCTGATTAAGCCATTTGAGCCCGATTAAGCCATTTTAGCCCGATTAAGCCATTTTCGCCCGATTAAGCCATTTGGGCCCGATTAAGCCATTTTAGCCTGATTAAGCCATTTTAGCCCGATTAAGCCATTTTCGCCTGATTAAGCCATTTGAGCCCGATTAAGCCATTTTAGCCTGATTAAGCCATTTGAGCCCGATTAAGCCATTTAGCCTGATTAAGCCATTTGAGCCCGATTAAGCCATTTTAGCCCGATTAAGCCATTTTAGCCTGATTAAGCCATTTTTGCCCGAATAAGCCATTTTAGCCTGATTAAGCCATTTTAGCCCGATTAAGCCATTTGAGCCCGATAAAGCCATTTTAGCCTGATAAAGCCATTTTTGCCCGAATAAGCCATTTTAGCCTGATTAAGCCATTTGAGCCCGATTAAGCCATTTGAGCCCGATTAAGCCATTTTAGCCCGATTAAGCCATTTTAGCCATTTTAGCCTGATTAAGCCATTTTAGCCCGATTAAGCCATTTGAGCCCGATTAAGCCATTTTAGCCCGATTAAGCCATTTTAGCCTGATTAAGCCATTTTTGCCCGAATAAGCCATTTTAGCCTGATTAAGCCATTTGAGCCCGAATAAGCCATTTTAGCCTGATTAAGCCATTTTAGCCCGATTAAGCCATTTTAGCCGATTAAGCCATTTTCGCCCGATTAAGCCATTTGAGCCCGATTAAGCCATTTTAGCCTGATTAAGCCATTTTTGCCCGAATAAGCCATTTTAGCCGATTAAGCCATTTTAGCCCGATTAAGCATTTAAGCCCGATTAAGCCATTTTAGCCCGATTAAGCCATTTGAGCCCGATTAAGCCATTTTAGCCTGATTAAGCCATTTGAGCCCGATTAAGCCATTTTAGCCTGATTAAGCCATTTTTGCCCGAATAAGCCATTTTAGCCTGATTAAGCCATTTGAGCCCGATTAAGCCATTTGAGCCGATTAAGCCATTTTAGCCCGATTAAGCCATTTTAGCCATTTTAGCCTGATTAAGCCATTTTAGCCCGATTAAGCCATTTTAGCCCGATTAAGCCATTTTAGCCCGATTAAGCCATTTGAGCCCGATTAAGCCATTTTAGCCTGATTAAGCCATTTGAGCCCGATTAAGCCATTTTAGCCCGATTAAGCCATTTTAGCATGATAAAGCCATTTTTGCCCGAATAAGCCATTTTAGCCTGATTAAGCCATTTGAGCCCGAATAAGCCATTTTAGCCTGATTAAGCCATTTTAGCCCGATTAAGCCATTTTAGCCCGATTAAGCCATTTTCGCCTGATTAAGCCATTTGAGCCCGATTAAGCCATTTTAGCCCGATTAAGCCATTTTAGCCCGATTAAGCCATTTAAGCCCGATTAAGCCATTTTAGCCCGATTAAGCCATTTGAGCCCGATTAAGCCATTTTAGCCTGATTAAGCCATTTGAGCCCGATTAAGCCATTTTTGCCTGATTAAGCCATTTTTGCCCGAATAAGCCATTTTAGCCTGATTAAGCCATTTGAGCCCGATTAAGCCATTTGAGCCCGATTAAGCCATTTGAGCCCGATTAAGCCATTTTAGCCATTTTAGCCCGATTAAGCCATTTTAGCCCGATTAAGCCATTTTAGCCCGATTAAGCCATTTTAGCCCGATTAAGCCATTTGAGCCCGATTAAGCCATTTTAGCCTGATTAAGCCATTTGAGCCCGATTAAGCCATTTTAGCCCGATTAAGCCATTTTAGCCTGATTAAGCCATTTTTGCCCGAATAAGCCATTTTAGCCTGATTAAGCCATTTTAGCCCGATTAAGCCATTTGAGCCCGATAAAGCCATTTTAGCCTGATAAAGCCATTTTTGCCCGAATAAGCCATTTTAGCCTGATTAAGCCATTTGAGCCCGATTAAGCCATTTGAGCCCGATTAAGCCATTTTAGCCCGATTAAGCCATTTTAGCCATTTTAGCCTGATTAAGCCATTTTAGCCCGATTAAGCCATTTTAGCCCGATTAAGCCATTTTAGCCTGATTAAGCCATTTGAGCCCGATTAAGCCATTTTAGCCCGATTAAGCCATTTTAGCATGATTAAGCCATTTTTGCCCGAATAAGCCATTTTAGCCTGATTAAGCCATTTGAGCCCGAATAAGCCATTTTAGCCTGATTAAGCCATTTTAGCCTGATTAAGCCATTTTTGCCCGAATAAGCCATTTTAGCCTGATTAAGCCATTTGAGCCCGAATAAGCCATTTTAGCCTGATTAAGCCATTTTAGCCCGATTAAGCCATTTTAGCCCGATTAAGCATTTTAGCCCGATTAAGCCATTTTCGCCCGATTAAGCCATTTGAGCCCGATTAAGCCATTTTAGCCTGATTAAGCCATTTTAGCCCGATTAAGCCATTTTCGCCTGATTAAGCCATTTGAGCCCGATTAAGCCATTTTAGCCTGATTAAGCCATTTTTGCCCGAATAAGCCATTTTAGCCTGATTAAGCCATTTTAGCCCGATTAAGCCATTTAAGCCCGATTAAGCCATTTTAGCCCGATTAAGCCATTTGAGCCCGATTAAGCCATTTTAGCCTGATTAAGCCATTTGAGCCCGATTAAGCCATTTTAGCCCGATTAAGCCATTTTAGCCCGATTAAGCCATTTTAGCCCGATTAAGCCATTTGAGCCCGATTAAGCCATTTTAGCCTGATTAAGCCATTTGAGCCCGATTAAGCCATTTTAGCCCGATTAAGCCATTTTAGCCTGATTAAGCCATTTTTGCCCGAATAAGCCATTTTAGCCTGATTAAGCCATTTGAGCCCGAATAAGCCATTTTAGCCTGATTAAGCCATTTTAGCCCGATTAAGCCATTTTAGCCCGATTAAGCCATTTTCTCCCGATTAAGCCATTTGAGCCCGATTAAGCCATTTTAGCCCGATTAAGCCATTTTTGCCCGAATAAGCCATTTTAGCCCGATTAAGCCATTTTAGCCCGATTAAGCCATTTAAGCCCGATTAAGCCATTTTAGCCCGATTAAGCCATTTGAGCCCGATTAAGCCATTTTAGCCCGATTAAGCCATTTGAGCCCGATTAAGCCATTTTAGCCTGATTAAGCCATTTTTGCCCGAATAAGCCATTTTAGCCCGATTAAGCCATTTGAGCCCGATTAAGCCATTTTAGCCCGATTAAGCCATTTTAGCCATTTTAGCCTGATTAAGCCATTTTAGCCCGATTAAGCCATTTTAGCCCGATTAAGCCATTTTAGCCCGATTAAGCCATTTTAGCCCGATTAAGCCATTTTAGCCCGATTAAGCCATTTGAGCCCGATTAAGCCATTTTAGCCTGATTAAGCCATTTGAGCCCGATTAAGCCATTTTAGCCCGATTAAGCCATTTTAGCATGATAAAGCCATTTTTGCCCGAATAAGCCATTTTAGCCTGATTAAGCCATTTGAGCCCGAATAAGCCATTTTAGCCTGATTAAGCCATTTTAGCCCGATTAAGCCATTTTAGCCCGATTAAGCCATTTTCGCCTGATTAAGCCATTTGAGCCCGATTAAGCCATTTTAGCCCGATTAAGCCATTTTAGCCCGATTAAGCCATTTAAGCCCGATTAAGCCATTTTAGCCCGATTAAGCCATTTGAGCCCGATTAAGCCATTTTAGCCTGATTAAGCCATTTGAGCCCGAATAAGCCATTTTAGCCTGATTAAGCCATTTGAGCCCGATTAAGCCATTTGAGCCCGATTAAGCCATTTTTAGCCCGATTAAGCCATTTTAGCCATTTTAGCCCGATTAAGCCATTTTAGCCCGATTAAGCCATTTTAGCCCGATTAAGCCATTTTAGCCCGATTAAGCCATTTGAGCCCGATTAAGCCATTTTAGCCTGATTAAGCCATTTGAGCCCGATTAAGCCATTTTAGCCCGATTAAGCCATTTTAGCCTGATTAAGCCATTTTTGCCCGAATAAGCCATTTTAGCCTGATTAAGCCATTTTAGCCCGATTAAGCCATTTGAGCCCGATAAAGCCATTTTAGCCTGATAAAGCCATTTTTGCCCGAATAAGC
>NW_027619647.1:0-35388 GCF_964187855.1 Myxine glutinosa
ACTTTTCACACTTGTGTTGGTGCAGGAAACCACTTTTGCACTTGTATTAGTGTGGAAAAAACACTTTTTGCACTTGTGATAGTGTTGAAAAACCACTTTTTGCACTTGTGTTAGTGTTGAAAAACCACTTTTCACACTTGTGATAGTGTTGAAAAACCACTTTTCGCACTTGTGTTGGTGTAGGAAACCACTTTTGCACTTGTATTACTGTGGAAAAACCACTTTTCGCACTTGTGTTAGTGTTGAAAAAACACTTTTCGCACTTGTGTTAGTGTTGAAAAACCACTTTTCGCACTTGTGTTAGTGTTGAAAAACCACTTTTCACACTTGTGTTGGTGCAGGAAACCACTTTTGCACTTGTATTAGTGTGGAAAAAACACTTTTTGCACTTGTGATAGTGTTGAAAAACCACTTTTTGCACTTGTGTTAGTGTTGAAAAACCACTTTTCGCACTTGTGATAGTGTTGAAAAACCACTTTTCGCACTTGTGTTGGTGCAGGAAACCACTTTTGCACTTGTATTAGTGTGGAAAACCACTTTTCGCACTTGTGTTAGTGTTGAAAAAACACTTTTCGCACTTGTGATAGTGTTGAAAAACCACTTTTCGCACTTGTGTTGGTGCAGGAAACCACTTTTGCACTTGTATTAGTGTGGAAAAAACACTTTTTGCATTTGTGATAGTGTTGAAAAACCACTTTTCGCATTTGTGTTAGTGTTGAAAAACCACTTTTCGCACTTGTGTTGGTGCAGGAAACCAGTTTTGCATTTGTATTAGTGTTGAAAAAACACTTTTTGCACTTGTGATAGTATTGAAAAACCACTTTTCGCACTTGTGTTAGTGTTGAAAAACCACTTTTCGCACTTGTGTTGGTGTAGGAAACCACTTTTGCACTTGTATTAGTGTGGGAAACACACTTTTTGCACTTGTGATAGTGTTGAAAAACCACTTTTCGCACTTGTGTTAGTGTTGAAAAACCACTTTTCGCACTTGTGTTGGTGCAGGAAACCACTTTTGCACTTGTATTAGTGTGGAAAAAACACTTTTTGCACTTGTGATAGTATTGAAAAACCACTTTTCGCACATGTGTTAGTGTTGAAAAACCACTTTTCGCACTTGTGTTGGTGCAGGAAACCACTTTTGCACTTGTATTAGTGTGGAAAAAACACTTTTTGCACTTGTGATAGTGTTGAAAAACCACTTTTCACACTTGTGTTGGTGCAGGAAACCACTTTTGCACTTGTATTAGTGTGGAAAAAACACTTTTTGCACTTGTGATAGTGTTGAAAAACCACTTTTCGCATTTGTGTTAGTGTTGAAAAACCACTTTTCGCACTTGTGTTGGTGCAGGAAACCAGTTTTGCACTTGTATTAGTGTGGAAAACACTTTTTGCACTTGTGATAGTATTGAAAAACCACTTTTCGCACTTGTGTTAGTGTTGAAAAACCACTTTTCGCACTTGTGTTGGTGCAGGAAACCACTTTTGCACTTGTATTAGTGTGGAAAAAACACTTTTTTGCACTTGTGATAGTGTTGAAAAACCACTTTTCACACTTGTGTTGGTGCAGGAAACCACTTTTGCACTTGTATTAGTGTGGAAAAAACACTTTTTGCACTTGTGATAGTGTTGAAAAACCACTTTTCGCATTTGTGTTAGTGTTGAAAACCACTTTTCGCACTTGTGTTGGTGCAGGAAACCAGTTTTTGCACTTGTATTAGTGTTGAAAAACCACTTTTTGCACTTGTGTTAGTGTTGAAAAACCACTTTTCGCACTTGTGTTAGTGTTGAAAAACACTATTCGCACTTGTGTTGGTGCAGGAAACCACTTTTGGACTTGTATTAGTGTGGAAAAACCACTTTTCGCACTTGTGATAGTGTTGAAAAAACCACTTTTCGCACTTGTGTCAGTGTTGAAAAACCACTTTTCGCACTTGTGTTGGTGCAGGAAACCACTTTTGCACTTGTATTAGTGTGGAAAAAACACTTTTTGCACTTGTGATAGTGTTGAAAAACCACTTTTCGCACTTGTGTTAGTGTTGAAAAACCACTTTTCGCACTTGTGTTGGTGCAGGAAACCACTTTTGCACTTGTATTAGTGTGGAAAAAACCACTTTTCGCACTTGTGTTAGTGTTGAAAAACCACTTTTCGCACTTGTGTTAGTGTTGAAAAACCACTTTTTCGCACTTGTGTTAGTGTTGAAAAACCACTTTTCACACTTGTGTTGGTGCAGGAAACCACTTTTGCACTTGTATTAGTGTGGAAAAAACACTTTTTGCAGTTGTGATAGTGTTGAAAAACCACTTTTCGCACTTGTGTTAGTGTTGAAAACCCACTTTTCGCACTTGTGTTGGTGTAGGAAACCACTTTTGCACTTGTATTACTGTGGAAAAACCACTTTTCGCACTTGTGTTAGTGTTGAAAAAACACTTTTCGCACTTGTGTTAGTGTTGAAAAACCACTTTTCGCACTTGTGTTAGTGTTGAAAAACCACTTTTCACACTTGTGTTGGTGCAGGAAACCACTTTTGCACTTGTATTAGTGTGGAAAAAACACTTTTTGCACTTGTGATAGTGTTGAAAAACCACTTTTTGCACTTGTGTTAGTGTTGAAAAACCACTTTTCGCACTTGTATTAGTGTTGAAAAAACACTTTTCGCACTTGTGTTAGTGTTGAAAAACCACTTTTCGCACTTGTGTTAGTGTTGAAAAACCACTTTTCACACTTGTGTTGGTGCAGGAAACCACTTTTGCACTTGTATTAGTGTGGAAAAAACACTTTTTGCACTTGTGATAGTGTTGAAAAACCACTTTTTGCACTTGTGTTAGTGTTGAAAAACCACTTTTCGCACTTGTGATAGTGTTGAAAAACCACTTTTCGCACTTGTGTTGGTGTAGGAAACCACTTTTGCACTTGTATTACTGTGGAAAAACCACTTTTCGCACTTGTGTTAGTGTTGAAAAAACACTTTTCGCACTTGTGTTAGTGTTGAAAAACCACTTTTCGCACTTGTGTTAGTGTTGAAAAACCACTTTTCACACTTGTGTTGGTGCAGGAAACCACTTTTGCACTTGTATTAGTGTGGAAAAAACACTTTTTGCACTTGTGATAGTGTTGAAAAACCACTTTTCGCACTTGTGATAGTGTTGAAAAACCACTTTTCGCACTTGTGTTGGTGCAGGAAACCACTTTTGCACTTGTATTAGTGTGGAAAAAACACTTTTTGCATTTGTGATAGTGTTGAAAAACCACTTTTCGCATTTGTGTTAGTGTTGAAAAACCACTTTTCGCACTTGTGTTGGTGCAGGAAACCAGTTTTGCATTTGTATTAGTGTTGAAAAAACACTTTTTGCACTTGTGATAGTATTGAAAAACCACTTTTCGCACTTGTGTTAGTGTTGAAAAACCACTTTTCGCACTTGTGTTGGTGTAGGAAACCACTTTTGCACTTGTATTAGTGTGGGAAACACACTTTTTGCACTTGTGATAGTGTTGAAAAACCACTTTTCGCACTTGTGTTAGTGTTGAAAAACCACTTTTCGCACTTGTGTTGGTGCAGGAAACCACTTTTGCACTTGTATTAGTGTGGAGAAACCACTTTTCGCACTTGTGTTAGTGTTGAAAAACCACTTTTCGCACTTGTGTTAGTGTTGAAAAACCACTATTCGCACTTGTGTTGGTGCAGGAAACCATTTTTGCACTTGTATTAGTGTGGAAAAACCACTTTTCGCACTTGTGTTAGTGTTGAAAAACCACTATTCGCACTTGTGTTGGTGCAGGAAACCATTTTTGCACTTGTATTAGTGTGGAAAAAACACTTTTTGCACTTGTGATAGTGTTGAAAAACCACTTTTCGCACTTGTGTTAGTGTTGAAAAACCACTTTTCGCACTTGTGTTGGTGCAGGAAACCACTTTTGCACTTGTATTAGTGTGGAAAAACCACTTTTCGCACTTGTGTTAGTGTTGAAAAACCACTTTTCGCACTTGTGTTAGTGTTGAAAAACCACTTTTCGCACTTGTGTTAGTGTTGAAAAACCACTTTTCACACTTGTGTTGGTGCAGGAAACCACTTTTGCACTTGTATTAGTGTGGAAAAAACACTTTTTGCAGTTGTGATAGTGTTGAAAAACCACTTTTCGCACTTGTGTTAGTGTTGAAAACCCACTTTTCGCACTTGTGTTGGTGTAGGAAACCACTTTTGCACTTGTATTACTGTGGAAAAACCACTTTTCGCACTTGTGTTAGTGTTGAAAAAACACTTTTCGCACTTGTGTTAGTGTTGAAAAACCACTTTTCGCACTTGTGTTAGTGTTGAAAAACCACTTTTCACACTTGTGTTGGTGCAGGAAACCACTTTTGCACTTGTATTAGTGTGGAAAAAACACTTTTTGCACTTGTGATAGTGTTGAAAAACCACTTTTTGCACTTGTGTTAGTGTTGAAAAACCACTTTTCGCACTTGTATTAGTGTTGAAAAAACACTTTTCGCACTTGTGTTAGTGTTGAAAAACCACTTTTCGCACTTGTGTTAGTGTTGAAAAACCACTTTTCACACTTGTGTTGGTGCAGGAAACCACTTTTGCACTTGTATTAGTGTGGAAAAAACACTTTTTGCACTTGTGATAGTGTTGAAAAACCACTTTTTGCACTTGTGTTAGTGTTGAAAAACCACTTTTCGCACTTGTGATAGTGTTGAAAAACCACTTTTCGCACTTGTGTTGGTGTAGGAAACCACTTTTGCACTTGTATTACTGTGGAAAAACCACTTTTCGCACTTGTGTTAGTGTTGAAAAAACACTTTTCGCACTTGTGTTAGTGTTGAAAAACCACTTTTCGCACTTGTGTTAGTGTTGAAAAACCACTTTTCACACTTGTGTTGGTGCAGGAAACCACTTTTGCACTTGTATTAGTGTGGAAAAAACACTTTTTGCACTTGTGATAGTGTTGAAAAACCACTTTTTGCACTTGTGTTAGTGTTGAAAAACCACTTTTCGCACTTGTGATAGTGTTGAAAAACCACTTTTCGCACTTGTGTTGGTGCAGGAAACCACTTTTGCACTTGTATTAGTGTGGAAAACCACTTTTCGCACTTGTGTTAGTGTTGAAAAACCACTTTTCGCACTTGTGATAGTGTTGAAAAACCACTTTTCGCACTTGTGTTGGTGCAGGAAACCACTTTTGCACTTGTATTAGTGTGGAAAAAACACTTTTTGCATTTGTGATAGTGTTGAAAAACCACTTTTCGCATTTGTGTTAGTGTTGAAAAACCACTTTTCGCACTTGTGTTGGTGCAGGAAACCAGTTTTGCACTTGTATTAGTGTGGAAAAAACACTTTTTGCACTTGTGATAGTATTGAAAAACCACTTTTCGCACTTGTGTTAGTGTTGAAAAACCACTTTTCGCACTTGTGTTGGTGTAGGAAACCACTTTTGCACTTGTATTAGTGTGGGAAACACACTTTTTGCACTTGTGATAGTGTTGAAAAACCACTTTTCGCACTTGTGTTAGTGTTGAAAAACCAATTTTCGCACTTGTGTTGGTGCAGGAAACCACTTTTGCACTTGTATTAGTGTGGAGAAACCACTTTTCGCACTTGTGTTAGTGTTGAAAAACGACTTTTCGCACTTGTGTTAGTGTTGAAAAACCACTATTCGCACTTGTGTTGGTGCAGGAAACCATTTTTGCACTTGTATTAGTGTGGAAAAACCACTTTTCGCACTTGTGTAAGTGTTGAAAAACCACTTTTCACACTTGTGTTGGTGCAGGAAACCACTTTTGCACTTGTATTAGTGTGGAAAAAACAATTTTTGCACTTATGATAGTGTTGAAAAACCACTTTTCGCACTTGTGTTAGTGTTGAAAAACCACTTTTCACACTTGTGTTGGTGCAGGAAACCAGTTTTGCACTTGTATTAGTGTGGAAAAAACACTTTTTGCACTTGTGATAGTATTAAAAAACCACTTTTCGCACTTGTGTTAGTGTTGAAAAACCTCTTTTCGCACTTGTGTTGGTGCAGGAAACCACTTTTGCACTTGTATTAGTGTGGAAAAAACACTTTTTGCACTTGTGATAGTGTTGAAAAACCACTTTTCACACTTGTGTTGGTGCAGGAAACCACTTTTGCACTTGTATTAGTGTGGAAAAAACACTTTTTGCACTTGTGATATTGTTGAAAAACCACTTTTCGCATTTGTGTTAGTGTTGAAAAACCACTTTTCGCACTTGTGTTGGTGCAGGAAACCAGTTTTGCACTTGTATTAGTGTGGAAAAAACACTTTTTGCACTTGTAATAGTATTGAAAAACCACTTTTCGCACTTGTGTTAGTGTTGAAAAACCACTTTTCGCACTTGTGTTGGTGCAGGAAACCAGTTTTGCACTTGTATTAGTGTGGAAAAAACACTTTTTGCACTTGTAATAGTATTGAAAAACCACTTTTCGCACTTGTGTTAGTGTTGAAAAACCACTTTTCGCACTTGTGTTGGTGCAGGAAACCACTTTTGCACTTGTATTAGTGTGGAAAAAACACTTTTTGCACTTGTGATAGTGTTGAAAAACCACTTTTCACACTTGTGTTGGTGCAGGAAACCACTTTTGCACTTGTATTAGTGTGGAAAAAACACTTTTTGCACTTGTGATAGTGTTGAAAAACCACTTTTCGCATTTGTGTTAGTGTTGAAAAACCACTTTTCGCACTTGTGTTGGTGCAGGAAACCAGTTTTGCACTTGTATTCGTGTTGAAAAACCACTTTTTGCACTTGTGTTAGTGTTGAAAAACCACTTTTCGCACTTGTGTTAGTGTTGAAAAACCACTATTCGCACTTGTGTTGGTGCAGGAAACCACTTTTGGACTTGTATTAGTGTGGAAAAACCACTTTTCGCACTTGTGATAGTGTTGAAAAACCACTTTTCGCACTTGTGTTAGTGTTGAAAAACCACTTTTCGCACTTGTGTTGGTGCAGGAAACCACTTTTGGACTTGTGTTAGTGTTGAAAAACCACTTTTCGCACTTGTGTTAGGGTTGAAAAACCACTTTTTCGCACTTGTGTTAGTGTTGAAAAACCACTTTTCGCACTTGTGTTAGTGTTGAAAAACCACTTTTCACACTTGTGTTGGTGCAGGAAACCACTTTTGCACTTGTATTAGTGTGGAAAAAACACTTTTTGCAGTTGTGATAGTGTTGAAAAACCACTTTTCGCACTTGTGTTAGTGTTGAAAACCCACTTTTCGCACTTGTGTTGGTGTAGGAAACCACTTTTGCACTTGTATTACTGTGGAAAAACCACTTTTCGCACTTGTGTTAGTGTTGAAAAAACACTTTTCGCACTTGTGTTAGTGTTGAAAAACCACTTTTCGCACTTGTGTTAGTGTTGAAAAACCACTTTTCACACTTGTGTTGGTGCAGGAAACCACTTTTGCACTTGTATTAGTGTGGAAAAAACACTTTTTGCACTTGTGATAGTGTTGAAAAACCACTTTTTGCACTTGTGTTAGTGTTGAAAAACCACTTTTCGCACTTGTATTAGTGTTGAAAAAAACACTTTCGCACTTGTGTTAGTGTTGAAAAACCACTTTTCGCACTTGTGTTAGTGTTGAAAAACCACTTTTCACACTTGTGTTGGTGCAGGAAACCACTTTTGCACTTGTATTAGTGTGGAAAAAACACTTTTTGCACTTGTGATAGTGTTGAAAAACCACTTTTTGCACTTGTGTTAGTGTTGAAAAACCACTTTTCGCACTTGTGATAGTGTTGAAAAAACCACTTTCGCACTTGTGTTGGTGTAGGAAACCACTTTTGCACTTGTATTACTGTGGAAAAACCACTTTTCGCACTTGTGTTAGTGTTGAAAAAAACACTTTTCGCACTTGTGTTAGTGTGAAAAACCACTTTTCGCACTTGTGTTAGTGTTGAAAAACCACTTTTCACACTTGTGTTGGTGCAGGAAACCACTTTTGCACTTGTATTAGTGTGGAAAAAACACTTTTTGCACTTGTGATAGTGTTGAAAAACCACTTTTTGCACTTGTGTTAGTGTTGAAAAACCACTTTTCGCACTTGTGATAGTGTTGAAAAACCACTTTTCGCACTTGTGTTGGTGCAGGAAACCACTTTTGCACTTGTATTAGTGTGGAAAACCACTTTTCGCAACTTGTGTTAGTGTTGAAAAACCACTTTTCGCACTTGTGATAGTGTTGAAAAACCACTTTTCGCACTTGTGTTGGTGCAGGAAACCACTTTTGCACTTGTATTAGTGTGGAAAAAACACTTTTTGCATTTGTGATAGTGTTGAAAAACCACTTTTCGCATTTGTGTTAGTGTTGAAAAACCACTTTTCGCACTTGTGTTGGTGCAGGAAACCAGTTTTGCACTTGTATTAGTGTGGAAAAAACACTTTTTGCACTTGTGATAGTATTGAAAAACCACTTTCGCACTTGTGTTAGTGTTGAAAAACCACTTTTCGCACTTGTGTTGGTGTAGGAAACCACTTTTGCACTTGTATTAGTGTGGGAAACACACTTTTTGCACTTGTGATAGTGTTGAAAAACCACTTTTCGCACTTGTGTTAGTGTTGAAAAACCACTTTTCGCACTTGTGTTGGTGCAGGAAACCACTTTTGCACTTGTATTAGTGTGGAGAAACCACTTTTCGCACTTGTGTTAGTGTTGAAAAACCACTTTTCGCACTTGTGTTAGTGTTGAAAAACCACTATTCGCACTTGTGTTGGTGCAGGAAACCATTTTTGCACTTGTATTAGTGTGGAAAAACCACTTTTCGCACTTGTGTTAGTGTTGAAAAACCACTATTCGCACTTGTGTTGGTGCAGGAAACCACTTTTGCACTTGTATTAGTGTGGAAAAAACACTTTTTGCACTTGTGTTAGTGTTGAAAAACCACTTTTCGCACTTGTGTAGTGTTGAAAAACCACTTTTCGCCCTTGTGTTGGTGCAGGAAACCACTTTTGCACTTGTATTAGTGTGGAAAGAACACTTTTTGCACTTGTGATAGTGTTGAAAAACCACTTTTCGCACTTGTGTTAGTGTTGAAAAACCACTTTTCGCACTTGTGTTAGTGTTGAAAAACCACTTTTCGCACTTGTGTTGGTGCAGGAAACCACTTTGCACTTGTGATAGTGTTGAAAAACCACTTTTCGCATTTGTATTAGTGTTGAAAAACCACTTTTCGCACTTGTGTTAGTGTTGAAAAACCACTTTTCGCACTTGTGTTGGTTGGTGCAGGAAACCACTTTTGCACTTGTATTAGTGTGGAAAAAACTCTTTTGCACTTGTGATAGTGTTGAAAAACCACTTTTCGCACTTGTGTTAGTGTTGAAAAAACACTTTACGCACTTGTGTTAGTGTTGAAAAACCACTTTTCGCACTTGTGTTGGTGCAGGAAACCACTTTTGCACTTGTATTAGTGTGGAAAAAACACTTTTTGCACTTGTGATAGTGTTGAAAAACCACTTTTCGCACCTGTGTTAGTGTTGAAAAACCACTTTTCGCACTTGTGTTGGTGCAGGAAACCACTTTTGCACTTGTATTAGTGTGGAAAAAACACTTTTTGCACTTGTGTTATTGTTGAAAAACCACTTTTCGCACTTGTGTTAGTGTTGAAAAACCACTTTTCGCACTTGTGTTGGTGCAGGAAACCACTTTTGCACTTGTATTAGTGTGGAAAAAACACTTTTTGCACTTGTGATAGTGTTAAAAACCACTTTTCGCACTTGTGTTAGTGTTGAAAAAACCACTTTTCGCACTTGTGTTGGTGCAGGAAACCACTTTTGCACTTGTATTAGTGTGGAAAACCACTTTTGCACTTGTATTAGTGTGGAAAAAACACTTTTTGCACTTGTGATAGTGTTGAAAAACCACTTTTCGCACCTGTGTTAGTGTTGAAAAACCACTTTTCGCACTTGTGTTGGTGCAGGAAACCACTTTTGCACTTGTATTAGTGTGGAAAAAACACTTTTTGCACTTGTGTTAGTGTTGAAAACCACTTTTCGCACTTGTGTTAGTGTTGAAAAACCACTTTTCGCCCTTGTGTTGGTGCAGGAAACCACTTTTGCACTTGTATTAGTGTGGAAAAAACACTTTTTGCACTTGTGAGAGTGTTGAAAAACCACTTTTCGCACTTGTGTTAGTGTTGAAAAACCACTTTTCGCACTTGCGTTGGTGCAGGAAACCACTTTTGCACTTGTATTAGTGTGGAAAAAACACTTTTCGCACTTGTGTTAGTGTTGAAAACCACTTTTTGCACTTGTGTTAGTGTTGAAAAACCACTTTTCGCACTTGTGTTGGTGCAGGAAACCACTTTTGCACTTGTATTAGTGTGGAAAAAACACTTTTTGCACTTGTGATAGTGTTGAAAAACAACTTTTCGCACTTGTTTTAGTGTTGAAAAACCACTTTTCGCACTTGTGTTGGTGCAGGAAACCACTTTTGCACTTGTATTAGTGTGGAAAAACCACTTTTCGCACTTGTGTTAGTGTGGAAAAACCACTTTTTGTACTTGTGTTAGTGTTGAAAAACCACTTTTCGCACTTGTGTTGGTGCAGGAAACCACTTATGCACTTGTATTAGTGTGGAAAAATCACTTTTCGCACTTGTATTAGTGTGGAAAAAAACACTTTTTGCACTTGTGATAGTGTTGAAAAACCACTTTTCGCACTTGTGTTAGTGTTGAAAAACCACTTTTCGCACTTGTGTTAGTGTTGAAAAACCACTTTTCGCACTTGGGTTAGTGTTGAAAAACCACTTTTCGCACTTGTGTTGGTGCAGGAAACCACTTTTGCACTTGTATTAGTGTGGAAAAAACACTTTTTGCACTTATGATAGTGTTGAAAAACCACTTTTCGCACTTGTGTTAGTGTTGAAAAACCACTTTTCGCACTTGTGTTGGTGCAGGAAACCAGTTTTGCACTTGTATTAGTGTGGAAAAAACACTTTTTGCACTTGTGATAGTATTAAAAAACCACTTTTCGCACTTGTGTTAGTGTTGAAAAACCTCTTTTCGCACTTGTGTTGGTGCAGGAAACCACTTTTGCACTTGTATTAGTGTGGAAAAAACACTTTTTGCACTTGTGATAGTGTTGAAAAACCACTTTTCACACTTGTGTTGGTGCAGGAAACCACTTTTGCACTTGTATTAGTGTGGAAAAAACACTTTTTGCACTTGTGATAGTGTTGAAAAACCACTTTTCGCATTTGTGTTAGTGTTGAAAAACCACTTTTCGCACTTGTGTTGGTGCAGGAAACCAGTTTTGCACTTGTATTAGTGTGGAAAAAACACTTTTTGCACTTGTGATAGTATTGAAAAACCACTTTTCGCACTTGTGTTAGTGTTGAAAAACCACTTTTCGCACTTGTGTTGGTGCAGGAAACCACTTTTGCACTTGTATTAGTGTGGAAAAAACACTTTTTGCACTTGTGATAGTGTTGAAAAACCACTTTTCACACTTGTGTTGGTGCAGGAAACCACTTTTGCACTTGTATTAGTGTGGAAAAAACACTTTTTGCACTTGTGATAGTGTTGAAAAACCACTTTTCGCATTTGTGTTAGTGTTGAAAAACCACTTTTCGCACTTGTGTTGGTGCAGGAAACCAGTTTTGCACTTGTATTAGTGTTGAAAAACCACTTTTTGCACTTGTGTTAGTGTTGAAAAACCACTTTTCGCACTTGTGTTAGTGTTGAAAAACCACTATTCGCACTTGTGTTGGTGCAGGAAACCACTTTTGGACTTGTATTAGTGTGGAAAAACCACTTTTCGCACTTGTGATAGTGTTGAAAAACCACTTTTCGCACTTGTGTCAGTGTTGAAAAACCACTTTTCGCACTTGTGTTGGTGCAGGAAACCACTTTTGCACTTGTATTAGTGTGGAAAAAACACTTTTTGCACTTGTGATAGTGTTGAAAAACCACTTTTCGCACTTGTGTTAGTGTTGAAAAACCACTTTTCGCACTTGTGTTGGTGCAGGAAACCACTTTTGCACTTGTATTAGTGTGGAAAAACCACTTTTCGCACTTGTGTTAGTGTTGAAAAACCACTTTTCGCACTTGTGTTAGTGTTGAAAAACCACTTTTCGCACTTGTGTTAGTGTTGAAAAACCACTTTTCACACTTGTGTTGGTGCAGGAAACCACTTTTGCACTTGTATTAGTGTGGAAAAAACACTTTTTGCAGTTGTGATAGTGTTGAAAAACCACTTTTCGCACTTGTGTTAGTGTTGAAAACCCACTTTTCGCACTTGTGTTGGTGTAGGAAACCACTTTTGCACTTGTATTACTGTGGAAAAACCACTTTTCGCACTTGTGTTAGTGTTGAAAAAACACTTTTCGCACTTGTGTTAGTGTTGAAAAACCACTTTTCGCACTTGTGTTAGTGTTGAAAAACCACTTTTCACACTTGTGTTGGTGCAGGAAACCACTTTTGCACTTGTATTAGTGTGGAAAAAACACTTTTTGCACTTGTGATAGTGTTGAAAAACCACTTTTTGCACTTGTGTTAGTGTTGAAAAACCACTTTTCGCACTTGTATTAGTGTTGAAAAAACACTTTTCGCACTTGTGTTAGTGTTGAAAAACCACTTTTCGCACTTGTGTTAGTGTTGAAAAACCACTTTTCACACTTGTGTTGGTGCAGGAAACCACTTTTGCACTTGTATTAGTGTGGAAAAAACACTTTTTGCACTTGTGATAGTGTTGAAAAACCACTTTTTGCACTTGTGTTAGTGTTGAAAAACCACTTTTCGCACTTGTGATAGTGTTGAAAAACCACTTTTCGCACTTGTGTTGGTGTAGGAAACCACTTTTGCACTTGTATTACTGTGGAAAAACCACTTTTCGCACTTGTGTTAGTGTTGAAAAAACACTTTTCGCACTTGTGTTAGTGTTGAAAAACCACTTTTCGCACTTGTGTTAGTGTTGAAAAAACACTTTTCACACTTGTGTTGGTGCAGGAAACCACTTTTGCACTTGTATTAGTGTGGAAAAAACACTTTTTGCACTTGTGATAGTGTTGAAAAACCACTTTTTGCACTTGTGTTAGTGTTGAAAAACCACTTTTCGCACTTGTGATAGTGTTGAAAAACCACTTTTCGCACTTGTGTTGGTGCAGGAAACCACTTTTGCACTTGTATTAGTGTGGAAAACCACTTTTCGCACTTGTGTTAGTGTTGAAAAACCACTTTTCGCACTTGTGATAGTGTTGAAAAACCACTTTTCGCACTTGTGTTGGTGCAGGAAACCACTTTTGCACTTGTATTAGTGTGGAAAAAACACTTTTTGCATTTGTGATAGTGTTGAAAAACCACTTTTCGCATTTGTGTTAGTGTTGAAAAACCACTTTTCGCACTTGTGTTGGTGCAGGAAACCAGTTTTGCATTTGTATTAGTGTTGAAAAAACACTTTTTGCACTTGTGATAGTATTGAAAAACCACTTTTCGCACTTGTGTTAGTGTTGAAAAACCACTTTTCGCACTTGTGTTGGTGTAGGAAACCACTTTTGCACTTGTATTAGTGTGGGAAACACACTTTTTGCACTTGTGATAGTGTTGAAAAACCACTTTTCGCACTTGTGTTAGTGTTGAAAAACCACTTTTCGCACTTGTGTTGGTGCAGGAAACCACTTTTGCACTTGTATTAGTGTGGAGAAACCACTTTTCGCACTTGTGTTAGTGTTGAAAAACCACTTTTCGCACTTGTGTTAGTGTTGAAAAACCACTATTCGCACTTGTGTTGGTGCAGGAAACCATTTTTGCACTTGTATTAGTGTGGAAAAACCACTTTTCGCACTTGTGTTAGTGTTGAAAAACCACTATTCGCACTTGTGTTGGTGCAGGAAACCATTTTTGCACTTGTATTAGTGTGGAAAAAAACACTTTTTGCACTTGTGATAGTGTTGAAAAACCACTTTTCGCACTTGTGTTAGTGTTGAAAAACCACTTTTCGCACTTGTGTTGGTGCAGGAAACCACTTTTGCACTTGTATTAGTGTGGAAAAACCACTTTTCGCACTTGTGTTAGGGTTGAAAAACCACTTTTCGCACTTGTGTTAGTGTTGAAAAACCACTTTTCGCACTTGTGTTAGTGTTGAAAAACCACTTTTCACACTTGTGTTGGTGCAGGAAACCACTTTTGCACTTGTATTAGTGTGGAAAAAACACTTTTTGCAGTTGTGATAGTGTTGAAAAACCACTTTTCGCACTTGTGTTAGTGTTGAAAACCCACTTTTCGCACTTGTGTTGGTGTAGGAAACCACTTTTGCACTTGTATTACTGTGGAAAAACCACTTTTCGCACTTGTGTTAGTGTTGAAAAAACACTTTTCGCACTTGTGTTAGTGTTGAAAAACCACTTTTCGCACTTGTGTTAGTGTTGAAAAACCACTTTTCACACTTGTGTTGGTGCAGGAAACCACTTTTGCACTTGTATTAGTGTGGAAAAAACACTTTTTGCACTTGTGATAGTGTTGAAAAACCACTTTTTGCACTTGTGTTAGTGTTGAAAAACCACTTTTCGCACTTGTATTAGTGTTGAAAAAACACTTTTCGCACTTGTGTTAGTGTTGAAAAACCACTTTTCGCACTTGTGTTAGTGTTGAAAAACCACTTTTCACACTTGTGTTGGTGCAGGAAACCACTTTTGCACTTGTATTAGTGTGGAAAAAACACTTTTTGCACTTGTGATAGTGTTGAAAAACCACTTTTTGCACTTGTGTTAGTGTTGAAAAACCACTTTTCGCACTTGTGATAGTGTTGAAAAACCACTTTTCGCACTTGTGTTGGTGTAGGAAACCACTTTTGCACTTGTATTACTGTGGAAAAACCACTTTTCGCACTTGTGTTAGTGTTGAAAAAACACTTTTCGCACTTGTGTTAGTGTTGAAAAACCACTTTTCGCACTTGTGTTAGTGTTGAAAAACCACTTTTCACACTTGTGTTGGTGCAGGAAACCACTTTTGCACTTGTATTAGTGTGGAAAAAACACTTTTTGCACTTGTGATAGTGTTGAAAAACCACTTTTTGCACTTGTGTTAGTGTTGAAAAACCACTTTTCGCACTTGTGATAGTGTTGAAAAACCACTTTTCGCACT
Organism: Myxine glutinosa; assembly: GCF_964187855.1. Taxonomy (NCBI): domain Eukaryota; kingdom Metazoa; phylum Chordata; class Myxini; order Myxiniformes; family Myxinidae; genus Myxine; species Myxine glutinosa. The sequence goes on from NW_027619647.1 coordinate 15,086, forward strand.
TGTGTTGGTGCAGGAAACCACTTTTGCACTTGTATTAGTGTGGAAAACCACTTTTCGCACTTGTGTTAGTGTTGAAAAACCACTTTTCGCACTTGTGATAGTGTTGAAAAACCACTTTTCGCACTTGTGTTGGTGCAGGAAACCACTTTTGCACTTGTATTAGTGTGGAAAAAACACTTTTTGCATTTGTGATAGTGTTGAAAAACCACTTTTCGCATTTGTGTTAGTGTTGAAAAACCACTTTTCGCACTTGTGTTGGTGCAGGAAACCAGTTTTGCACTTGTATTAGTGTGGAAAAAACACTTTTTGCACTTGTGATAGTATTGAAAAACCACTTTTCGCACTTGTGTTAGTGTTGAAAAACCACTTTTCGCACTTGTGTTGGTGTAGGAAACCACTTTTGCACTTGTATTAGTGTGGGAAACACACTTTTTGCACTTGTGATAGTGTTGAAAAACCACTTTTCGCACTTGTGTTAGTGTTGAAAAACCACTTTTCGCACTTGTGTTGGTGCAGGAAACCACTTTTGCACTTGTATTAGTGTGGAGAAACCACTTTTCGCACTTGTGTTAGTGTTGAAAAACCACTTTTCGCACTTGTGTTAGTGTTGAAAAACCACTATTCGCACTTGTGTTGGTGCAGGAAACCATTTTTGCACTTGTATTAGTGTGGAAAAACCACTTTTCGCACTTGTGTTAGTGTTGAAAAACCACTATTCGCACTTGTGTTGGTGCAGGAAACCACTTTTGCACTTGTATTAGTGTGGAAAAAACACTTTTTGCACTTGTGTTAGTGTTGAAAAACCACTTTTCGCACTTGTGTTAGTGTTGAAAAACCACTTTTCGCCCTTGTGTTGGTGCAGGAAACCACTTTTGCACTTGTATTAGTGTGGAAAGAACACTTTTTGCACTTGTGATAGTGTTGAAAAACCACTTTTCGCACTTGTGTTAGTGTTGAAAAACCACTTTTCGCACTTGTGTTAGTGTTGAAAAACCACTTTTCGCACTTGTGTTGGTGCAGGAAACCACTTTTGCACTTGTGATAGTGTTGAAAAACCACTTTTCGCATTTGTATTAGTGTTGAAAAACCACTTTTCGCACTTGTGTTAGTGTTGAAAAACCACTTTTCGCACTTGTGTTGGTTGGTGCAGGAAACCACTTTTGCACTTGTATTAGTGTGGAAAAAACTCTTTTTGCACTTGTGATAGTGTTGAAAAACCACTTTTCGCACTTGTGTTAGTGTTGAAAAAACACTTTACGCACTTGTGTTAGTGTTGAAAAACCACTTTTCGCACTTGTGTTGGTGCAGGAAACCACTTTTGCACTTGTATTAGTGTGGAAAAAACACTTTTTGCACTTGTGATAGTGTTGAAAAACCACTTTTCGCACCTGTGTTAGTGTTGAAAAACCACTTTTCGCACTTGTGTTGGTGCAGGAAACCACTTTTGCACTTGTATTAGTGTGGAAAAAACACTTTTTGCACTTGTGTTATTGTTGAAAAACCACTTTTCGCACTTGTGTTAGTGTTGAAAAACCACTTTTCGCACTTGTGTTGGTGCAGGAAACCACTTTTGCACTTGTATTAGTGTGGAAAAAACACTTTTTGCACTTGTGATAGTGTTAAAAACCACTTTTCGCACTTGTGTTAGTGTTGAAAAACCACTTTTCGCACTTGTGTTGGTGCAGGAAACCACTTTTGCACTTGTATTAGTGTGGAAAACCACTTTTGCACTTGTATTAGTGTGGAAAAAACACTTTTTGCACTTGTGATAGTGTTGAAAAACCACTTTTCGCACCTGTGTTAGTGTTGAAAAACCACTTTTCGCACTTGTGTTGGTGCAGGAAACCACTTTTGCACTTGTATTAGTGTGGAAAAAACACTTTTTGCACTTGTGTTAGTGTTGAAAAACCACTTTTCGCACTTGTGTTAGTGTTGAAAAACCACTTTTCGCCCTTGTGTTGGTGCAGGAAACCACTTTTGCACTTGTATTAGTGTGGAAAAAACACTTTTTGCACTTGTGAGAGTGTTGAAAAACCACTTTTCGCACTTGTGTTAGTGTTGAAAAACCACTTTTCGCACTTGCGTTGGTGCAGGAAACCACTTTTGCACTTGTATTAGTGTGGAAAAAACACTTTTCGCACTTGTGTTAGTGTTGAAAACCACTTTTTGCACTTGTGTTAGTGTTGAAAAACCACTTTTCGCACTTGTGTTGGTGCAGGAAACCACTTTTGCACTTGTATTAGTGTGGAAAAAACACTTTTTGCACTTGTGATAGTGTTGAAAAACAACTTTTCGCACTTGTTTTAGTGTTGAAAAACCACTTTTCGCACTTGTGTTGGTGCAGGAAACCACTTTTGCACTTGTATTAGTGTGGAAAAACCACTTTTCGCACTTGTGTTAGTGTGGAAAAACCACTTTTTGTACTTGTGTTAGTGTTGAAAAACCACTTTTCGCACTTGTGTTGGTGCAGGAAACCACTTATGCACTTGTATTAGTGTGGAAAAATCACTTTTCGCACTTGTATTAGTGTGGAAAAAACACTTTTTGCACTTGTGATAGTGTTGAAAAACCACTTTTCGCACTTGTGTTAGTGTTGAAAAACCACTTTTCGCACTTGTGTTAGTGTTGAAAAACCACTTTTCGCACTTGGGTTAGTGTTGAAAAACCACTTTTCGCACTTGTGTTGGTGCAGGAAACCACTTTTGCACTTGTATTAGTGTGGAAAAAACACTTTTCGCACTTGTGTTAGTGTTGAAAAACCACTTTTCGCACTTGTGTTAGTGTTGAAAAACCACTTTTCGCACTTGTGTTGGTGCAGGAAACCGCTTTTGCACTTGTATTAGTGTGGAAAAACCACTTTTCGCACTTGTGTTAGTGTTGAAAAACCACTTTTCGCACTTGTGTTAGTGTTGAAAAACCACTTTTCGCACTTATGTTAGTGTTGAAAAACCACTTTTCGCACTTGTGTTAGTGTTGAAAAACCACTTTTCGCACTTGTGTTAGTGTTGAAAAACCACTTTTCGCACTTGTGTTTGTGCAGGAAACCACTTTTGCACTTGTATTAGTGTGGAAAAAACACTTTTCGCACTTGTGTTAGTGTTGAAAAACCACTTTTCGCACTTGTGTTGGTGCAGGAAACCACTTTTGCACTTGTATTAGTGTGGAAAACCACTTTTCGCACTTGTGTTAGTGTTGAAAAACCACTTTTCGCACTTGTGTTAGTGTTGAAAAACCACTTTTCGCACTCGTGTTGGTGCAGGAAACCACTTTTGCACTTGTATTAGTGTAGAAAAAACACTTTTTGCACTTGTGATAGTGTTGAAAAACCACTTTTCGCACTTGTGTTAGTGTTGAAAAACCACTTTTCGCACTTGTGTTAGTGTTGAAAAACCACTTTTCGCACTTGTGTTGGTGCAGGAAACCACTTTTGCACTTGTATTAGTGTGGAAAAAACTCTTTTTGCACTTGTGATAGTGTTGAAAAACCACTTTTTGCACTTGTGTTAGTGTTGAAAAAACACTTTTCGCACTTGTGTTAGTGTTGAAAATCCAATTTTCGCACTTGTGTTGGTGCAGGAAACCACTTTTGCACTTGTATTAGTGTGGAAAAAACACTTTTTGCACTTGTGATAGTGTTGAAAAACCACTTTTCGCACCTGTGTTAGTGTTGAAAAACCACTTTTCACACTTGTGTTGTTGCAGGAAACCACTTTTGCACTTGTATTAGTGTGGAAAAAACACTTTTTGCACTTGTGTTAGTGTTGAAAAACCACTTTTCGCACTTGTGTTAGTGTTGAAAAACCACTTTTCGCCCTTGTGTTGGTGCAGGAAACCACTTTTGCACTTGTATTAGTGTGGAAAAAACACTTTTTGCACTTGTGAGAGTGTTGAAAAACCACTTTTCGCACTTGTGTTAGTGTTAAAAAACCACTTTTCGCACTTGTGTTGGTGCAGGAAACCACTTTTGCACTTGTATTAGTGTGGAAAAACCACTTTTCGCACTTGTGTTAGTGTTGAAAAACCACTTTTCGCACTTGTGTTAGTGTTGAAAAACCACTTTTCGCACTTGTGTTGGTGCAGGAAACCACTTTTGCACATGTATTAGTGTGGAAAAAACACTTTTTGCACCTGTGTTATTGTTGAAAAACCAATTTTCGCACTTGTGTTGGTGCAGGAAACCACTTTTGCACTTGTATTAGTGTGGAAAAAACACTTTTTGCACTTGTGATAGTGTTGAAAAACCACTTTTCGCACCTGTGTTAGTGTTGAAAAACCACTTTTCGCACTTGTGTTGGTGCAGGAAACCACTTTTGCACTTGTATTAGTGTGGAAAAAACACTTTTTGCACTTGTGTTAGTGTTGAAAAACCACTTTTCGCACTTGTGTTAGTGTTGAAAAACCACTTTTCGCCCTTGTGTTGGTGCAGGAAACCACTTTTGCACTTGTATTAGTGTGGAAAAAACACTTTTTGCACTTGTGAGAGTGTTGAAAAACCACTTTTCGCACTTATGTTAGTGTTAAAAAACCACTTTTCGCACTTGTGTTGGTGCAGGAAACCACTTTTGCACTTGTATTAGTGTGGAAAAACCACTTTTCGCACTTGTGTTAGTGTTGAAAAACCACTTTTCGCACTTGTGTTAGTGTTGAAAAACCACTTTTCGCACTTGTGTTGGTGCACGAAACCACTTTTGCACTTGTATTAGCGTGGAAAAAACACTTTTTGCACTTGTGTTAGTGTTGAAAAACCACTTTTCGCACTTGTGTTAGTGTTGAAAAACCACTTTTCGCCCTTGTGTTGGTGCAGGAAACCACTTTTGCACTTGTATTAGTGTGGAAAGAACACTTTTTGCACTTGTGATAGTGTTGAAAAACCACTTTTCGCACTTGTGTTAGTGTTGAAAAACCACTTTTCGCACTTGTGTTAGTGTTGAAAAACCACTTTTCGCACTTGTGTTGGTGCAGGAAACCACTTTTGCACTTGTGATAGTGTTGAAAAACCACTTTCCGCATTTGTGTTAGTGTTGAAAAACCACTTTTCGCACTTGTGTTAGTGTTGAAAAACCACTTTTCGCACTTGTGTTGGTTGGTGCAGGAAACCACTTTTGCACTTGTATTAGTGTGGAAAAAACTCTTTTTGCACTTGTGATAGTGTTGAAAAACCACTTTTCGCACTTGTGTTAGTGTTGAAAAAACACTTTACGCACTTGTGTTAGTGTTGAAAAACCACTTTTCGCACTTGTGTTGGTGCAGGAAACCACTTTTGCACTTGTATTAGTGTGGAAAAAACACTTTTTGCACTTGTGATAGTGTTGAAAAACCACTTTTCGCACCTGTGTTAGTGTTGAAAAACCACTTTTCGCACTTGTGTTGGTGCAGGAAACCACTTTTGCACTTGTATTAGTGTGGAAAAAACACTTTTTGCACTTGTGTTATTGTTGAAAAACCACTTTTCGCACTTGTGTTAGTGTTGAAAAACCACTTTTCGCACTTGTGTTGGTGCAGGAAACCACTTTTGCACTTGTATTAGTGTGGAAAAAACACTTTTTGCACTTGTGATAGTGTTAAAAACCACTTTTCGCACTTGTGTTAGTGTTGAAAAACCACTTTTCGCACTTGTGTTGGTGCAGGAAACCACTTTTGCACTTGTATTAGTGTGGAAAACCACTTTTGCACTTGTATTAGTGTGGAAAAAACACTTTTTGCACTTGTGATAGTGTTGAAAAACCACTTTTCGCACCTGTGTTAGTGTTGAAAAACCACTTTTCGCACTTGTGTTGGTGCAGGAAACCACTTTTGCACTTGTATTAGTGTGGAAAAAACACTTTTCGCACTTGTGTTAGTGTTGAAAAACCACTTTTCGCCCTTGTGTTGGTGCAGGAAACCACTTTTGCACTTGTATTAGTGTGGAAAAAACACTTTTTGCACTTGTGAGAGTGTTGAAAAACCACTTTTCGCACTTGTGTTAGTGTTGAAAAACCACTTTTCGCACTTGCGTTGGTGCAGGAAACCACTTTTGCACTTGTATTAGTGTGGAAAAAACACTTTTCGCACTTGTGTTAGTGTTGAAAACCACTTTTTGCACTTGTGTTAGTGTTGAAAAACCACTTTTCGCACTTGTGTTGGTGCAGGAAACCACTTTTGCACTTGTATTAGTGTGGAAAAAACACTTTTTGCACTTGTGATAGTGTTGAAAAACAACTTTTCGCACTTGTTTTAGTGTTGAAAAACCACTTTTCGCACTTGTGTTGGTGCAGGAAACCACTTTTGCACTTGTATTAGTGTGGAAAAACCACTTTTCGCACTTGTGTTAGTGTGGAAAAACCACTTTTTGTACTTGTGTTAGTGTTGAAAAACCACTTTTCGCACTTGTGTTGGTGCAGGAAACCACTTTTGCACTTGTATTAGTGTGGAAAAAACACTTTTTGCACTTGTCATAGTGTTGAAAAACCACTTTTCGCACTTGTGTTTTGTTGAAAAACCACTTTTCGCACTTGTGTTGGTGCAGGAAACCACTTTTGCACTTCTGATAGTGTTGAAAAACCACTTTTTGCACTTGTGTTAGTGTTGAAAAACCACTTTTCGCACTTGTGTTAGTGTTGAAAAACCACTTTTCGCACTTGTGTTGGTGCAGGAAACTACTTTTGCACTTGTATTAGTGTGGAAAAAACTCTTTTTGCACTTGTGATAGTGTTGAAAAACCACTTTTCGCACTTGTGTTAGTGTTGAAAAAACACTTTTCGCACTTGTGTTAGTGTTGAAAAACCACTTTTCGCACTTGTGTTGGTGCAGGAAACCACTTTTGCACTTGTATTAGTGTGGAAAAACCACTTTTTGCACTTGTGTTAGTGTGGAAAACCACTTTTTGTACTTGTGTTAGTGTTGAAAAACCACTTTTCGCACTTGTGTTGGTGCAGGAAACCACTTTTGCACTTGTATTAGTGTGGAAAAAACACTTTTTGCACTTGTGATAGTGTTGAAAAACCACTTTTCGCACTTGTGTTAGTGTTGAAAAACCACTTTTCGCACTTGTGTTAGTGTTGAAAAACCACTTTTCGCACTTGTGTTGGTGCAGGAAACCACTTTTGCACTTGTGATAGTGTTGAAAAACCACTTTTCGCATTTGTGTTAGTGTTGAAAAACCACTTTTCGCACTTGTGTTAGTGTTGAAAAACCACTTTTCGCACTTGTGTTGGTGCAGGAAACCACTTTTGCACTTGTATTAGTGTGGAAAAAACTCTTTTTGCACTTGTGATAGTGTTGAAAAACCACTTTTCGCACTTGTGTTAGTGTTGAAAAAACACTTTACGCACTTGTGTTAGTGTTGAAAAACCACTTTTCGCACTTGTGTTGGTGCAGGAAACCACTTTTGCACTTGTATTAGTGTGGAAAAAACACTTTTTGCACTTGTGATAGTGTTGAAAAACCACTTTTCGCACCTGTGTTAGTGTTGAAAAACCACTTTTCGCACTTGTGTTGGTGCAGGAAACCACTTTTGCACTTGTATTAGTGTGGAAAAAACACTTTTTGCACTTGTGTTAGTGTTGAAAAACCACTTTTCGCACTTGTGTTAGTGTTGAAAAACCACTTTTCGCACTTGTGTTGGTGCAGGAAACCACTTTTGCACTTGTATTAGTGTAGAAAAAACACTTTTTGCACTTGTGATAGTGTTGAAAAACCACTTTTCGCACTTGTGTTAGTGTTGAAAAACCACTTTTCGCACTTGTGTTAGTGTTGAAAAACCACTTTTTGCACTTGTGTTGGTGCAGGAAACCACTTTTGTACTTGTATTAGTGTGGAAAAAACACTTTTTGCACTTGTGATAGTATTGAAAAACCACTTTTCGCACTTGTGTTGGTGCAGGAAACCACTTTTGCACTTGTATTAGTGTGGAAAAATCACTTTTCGCACTTGTATTTTTGTGGAAAAAACACTTTTTGCACTTGTGATAGTGTTGAAAAACCACTTTTCGCACTTGTGTTAGTGTTGAAAAACCACTTTTCGCACTTGTGTTAGTGTTGAAAAACCACTTTTCGCACTTGGGTTAGTGTTGAAAAACCACTTTTCGCACTTGTGTTGGTGCAGGAAACCACTTTTGCACTTGTATTAGTGTGGAAAAAACACTTTTCGCACTTGTGTTAGTGTTGAAAAACCACTTTTCGCACTTGTGTTAGTGTTGAAAAACCACTTTTTGCACTTGTGTTGGTGCAGGAAACCGCTTTTGCACTTGTATTAGTGTGGAAAAACCACTTTTCGCACTTGTGTTAGTGTTGAAAAACCACTTTTCGCACTTGTGTTAGTGTTGAAAAACCACTTTTCGCACTTATGTTAGTGTTGAAAAACCACTTTTCGCACTTGTGTTAGTGTTGAAAAACCACTTTTCGCACTTGTGTTAGTGTTGAAAAACCACTTTTCGCACTTGTGTTGGTGCAGGAAACCACTTTTGCACTTGTATTAGTGTGGAAAAAACACTTTTCGCACTTGTGTTAGTGTTGAAAAACCACTTTTCGCACTTGTGTTGGTGCAGGAAACCACTTTTGCACTTGTATTAGTGTGGAAAACCACTTTTCGCACTTGTGTTAGTGTTGAAAAACCACTTTTCGCACTTGTGTTAGTGTTGAAAAACCACTTTTCACACTCGTGTTGGTGCAGGAAACCACTTTTGCACTTGTATTAGTGTAGAAAAAACACTTTTTGCACTTGTGATAGTGTTGAAAAACCACTTTTCGCACTTGTGTTAGTGTTGAAAAACCACTTTTCGCACTTGTGTTAGTGTTGAAAAACCACTTTTCGCACTTGTGTTGGTGCAGGAAACCACTTTTGCACTTGTATTAGTGTGGAAAAAACTCTTTTTGCACTTGTGATAGTGTTGAAAAACCACTTTTTGCACTTGTGTTAGTGTTGAAAAAACACTTTTCGCACTTGTGTTAGTGTTGAAAAACCAATTTTCGTACTTGTGTTGGTGCAGGAAACCACTTTTGCACTTGTATTAGTGTGGAAAAAACACTTTTTGCACTTGTGATAGTGTTGAAAAACCACTTTTCGCACCTGTGTTAGTGTTGAAAAACCACTTTTCGCACTTGTGTTGGTGCAGGAAACCACTTTTGCACTTGTATTAGTGTGGAAAAAACACTTTTTGCACTTGTGTTAGTGTTGAAAAACCACTTTTCGCACTTGTGTTAGTGTTGAAAAACCACTTTTCGCCCTTGTGTTGGTGCAGGAAACCACTTTTGCACTTGTATTAGTGTGGAAAAAACACTTTTTGCACTTGTGAGAGTGTTGAAAAACCACTTTTCGCACTTGTGTTAGTGTTAAAAAACCACTTTTCGCACTTGTGTTGGTGCAGGAAACCACTTTTGCACTTGTATTAGTGTGGAAAAAACACTTTTTGCACTTGTGATAGTGTTGAAAAACCACTTTTCGCACTTGTGTTAGTGTTGAAAAACCACTTTTCGCACTTGTGTTGGTGCAGGAAACGACTTTTGCACTTGTATTAGTGTGGAAAAAACACTTTTTGCACTTGTGATAGTGTTGAAAAACCACTTTTCGCACTTGTGTTAGTGTTGAAAAACCACTTTTCGCACTTGTGTTAGTGTTGAAAAACCACTTTTCGCACTTGTGTTGGTGCAGGAAACCACTTTTGCACTTGTGATAGTGTTGAAAAACCACTTTTCGCATTTGTGTTAGTGTTGAAAAACCACTTTTCGCACTTGTGTTAGTGTTGAAAAACCACTTTTCGCACTTGTGTTGGTGCAGGAAACCACTTTTGCACTTGTATTAGTGTGGAAAAAACTCTTTTTGCACTTGTGATAGTGTTGAAAAACGACTTTTCGCACTTGTGTTAGTGTTGAAAAAACACTTTACGCACTTGTGTTAGTGTTGAAAAACCACTTTTCGCACTTGTGTTGGTGCAGGAAACCACTTTTGCACTTGTATTAGTGTGGAAAAAACACTTTTTGCACTTGTGATAGTGTTGAAAAACCACTTTTCGCACCTGTGTTAGTGTTGAAAAACCACTTTTCGCACTTGTGTTGGTGCAGGAAACCACTTTTGCACTTGTATTAGTGTGGAAAAAACACTTTTTGCACTTGTGTTAGTGTTGAAAAACCACTTTTCGCACTTGTGTTAGTGTTGAAAAACCACTTTTCGCACTTGTGTTGGTGCAGGAAACCACTTTTGCACTTGTATTAGTGTAGAAAAAACACTTTTTGCACTTGTGATAGTGTTGAAAAACCACTTTTCGCACTTGTGTTAGTGTTGAAAAACCACTTTTCGCACTTGTGTTAGTGTTGAAAAACCACTTTTTGCACTTGTGTTGGTGCAGGAAACCACTTTTGTACTTGTATTAGTGTGAAAAAAACACTTTTTGCACTTGTGATAGTATTGAAAAACCACTTTTCGCACTTGTGTTGGTGCAGGAAACCACTTTTGCACTTGTATTAGTGTGGAAAAATCACTTTTCGCACTTGTATTTTTGTGGAAAAAACACTTTTTGCACTTATGATAGTGTTGAAAAACCACTTTTCGCACTTGTGTTAGTGTTGAAAAACCACTTTTCGCACTTGTGTTAGTGTTGAAAAACCACTTTTTGCACTTGTGTTAGTGTTGAAAAACCACTTTTCGCACTTGTGTTGGTGCAGGAAACCACTTTTGCACTTGTATTAGTGTGGAAAAAACACTTTTTGCACTTGTGATAGTGTTGAAAAACAACTTTTCGCACTTGTTTTAGTGTTGAAAAACCACTTTTCGCACTTGTGTTGGTGCAGGAAACCACTTTTGCACTTGTATTAGTGTGGAAAAACCACTTTTCGCACTTGTGTTAGTGTGGAAAAACCACTTTTTGTACTTGTGTTAGTGTTGAAAAACCACTTTTCGCACTTGTGTTGGTGCAGGAAACCACTTATGCACTTGTATTAGTGTGGAAAAATCACTTTTCGCACTTGTATTAGTGTGGAAAAAACACTTTTTGCACTTGTGATAGTGTTGAAAAACCACTTTTCGCACTTGTGTTAGTGTTGAAAAACCACTTTTCGCACTTGTGTTAGTGTTGAAAAACCACTTTTCGCACTTGGGTTAGTGTTGAAAAACCACTTTTCGCACTTGTGTTGGTGCAGGAAACCACTTTTGCACTTGTATTAGTGTGGAAAAAACACTTTTCGCACTTGTGTTAGTGTTGAAAAACCACTTTTCGCACTTGTGTTAGTGTTGAAAAACCACTTTTCGCACTTGTGTTGGTGCAGGAAACCGCTTTTGCACTTGTATTAGTGTGGAAAAACCACTTTTCGCACTTGTGTTAGTGTTGAAAAACCACTTTTCGCACTTGTGTTAGTGTTGAAAAACCACTTTTCGCACTTATGTTAGTGTTGAAAAACCACTTTTCGCACTTGTGTTAGTGTTGAAAAACCACTTTTCGCACTTGTGTTAGTGTTGAAAAACCACTTTTCGCACTTGTGTTTGTGCAGGAAACCACTTTTGCACTTGTATTAGTGTGGAAAAAACACTTTTCGCACTTGTGTTAGTGTTGAAAAACCACTTTTCGCACTTGTGTTGGTGCAGGAAACCACTTTTGCACTTGTATTAGTGTGGAAAACCACTTTTCGCACTTGTGTTAGTGTTGAAAAACCACTTTTCGCACTTGTGTTAGTGTTGAAAAACCACTTTTCGCACTCGTGTTGGTGCAGGAAACCACTTTTGCACTTGTATTAGTGTAGAAAAAACACTTTTTGCACTTGTGATAGTGTTGAAAAACCACTTTTCGCACTTGTGTTAGTGTTGAAAAACCACTTTTCGCACTTGTGTTAGTGTTGAAAAACCACTTTTCGCACTTGTGTTGGTGCAGGAAACCACTTTTGCACTTGTATTAGTGTGGAAAAAACTCTTTTTGCACTTGTGATAGTGTTGAAAAACCACTTTTTGCACTTGTGTTAGTGTTGAAAAAACACTTTTCGCACTTGTGTTAGTGTTGAAAATCCAATTTTCGCACTTGTGTTGGTGCAGGAAACCACTTTTGCACTTGTATTAGTGTGGAAAAAACACTTTTTGCACTTGTGATAGTGTTGAAAAACCACTTTTCGCACCTGTGTTAGTGTTGAAAAACCACTTTTCACACTTGTGTTGTTGCAGGAAACCACTTTTGCACTTGTATTAGTGTGGAAAAAACACTTTTTGCACTTGTGTTAGTGTTGAAAAACCACTTTTCGCACTTGTGTTAGTGTTGAAAAACCACTTTTCGCCCTTGTGTTGGTGCAGGAAACCACTTTTGCACTTGTATTAGTGTGGAAAAAACACTTTTTGCACTTGTGAGAGTGTTGAAAAACCACTTTTCGCACTTGTGTTAGTGTTAAAAAACCACTTTTCGCACTTGTGTTGGTGCAGGAAACCACTTTTGCACTTGTATTAGTGTGGAAAAACCACTTTTCGCACTTGTGTTAGTGTTGAAAAACCACTTTTCGCACTTGTGTTAGTGTTGAAAAACCACTTTTCGCACTTGTGTTGGTGCAGGAAACCACTTTTGCACATGTATTAGTGTGGAAAAAACACTTTTTGCACTTGTGTTATTGTTGAAAAACCAATTTTCGCACTTGTGTTGGTGCAGGAAACCACTTTTGCACTTGTATTAGTGTGGAAAAAACACTTTTTGCACTTGTGATAGTGTTGAAAAACCACTTTTCGCACCTGTGTTAGTGTTGAAAAACCACTTTTCGCACTTGTGTTGGTGCAGGAAACCACTTTTGCACTTGTATTAGTGTGGAAAAAACACTTTTTGCACTTGTGTTAGTGTTGAAAAACCACTTTTCGCACTTGTGTTAGTGTTGAAAAACCACTTTTCGCCCTTGTGTTGGTGCAGGAAACCACTTTTGCACTTGTATTAGTGTGGAAAAAACACTTTTTGCACTTGTGAGAGTGTTGAAAAACCACTTTTCGCACTTATGTTAGTGTTAAAAAACCACTTTTCGCACTTGTGTTGGTGCAGGAAACCACTTTTGCACTTGTATTAGTGTGGAAAAACCACTTTTCGCACTTGTGTTAGTGTTGAAAAACCACTTTTCGCACTTGTGTTAGTGTTGAAAAACCACTTTTCGCACTTGTGTTGGTGCACGAAACCACTTTTGCACTTGTATTAGTGTGGAAAAAACACTTTTTGCACTTGTGTTAGTGTTGAAAAACCACTTTTCGCACTTGTGTTAGTGTTGAAAAACCACTTTTCGCCCTTGTGTTGGTGCAGGAAACCACTTTTGCACTTGTATTAGTGTGGAAAGAACACTTTTTGCACTTGTGATAGTGTTGAAAAACCACTTTTCGCACTTGTGTTAGTGTTGAAAAACCACTTTTCGCACTTGTGTTAGTGTTGAAAAACCACTTTTCGCACTTGTGTTGGTGCAGGAAACCACTTTTGCACTTGTGATAGTGTTGAAAAACCACTTTCCGCATTTGTGTTAGTGTTGAAAAACCACTTTTCGCACTTGTGTTAGTGTTGAAAAACCACTTTTCGCACTTGTGTTGGTTGGTGCAGGAAACCACTTTTGCACTTGTATTAGTGTGGAAAAAACTCTTTTTGCACTTGTGATAGTGTTGAAAAACCACTTTTCGCACTTGTGTTAGTGTTGAAAAAACACTTTACGCACTTGTGTTAGTGTTGAAAAACCACTTTTCGCACTTGTGTTGGTGCAGGAAACCACTTTTGCACTTGTATTAGTGTGGAAAAAACACTTTTTGCACTTGTGATAGTGTTGAAAAACCACTTTTCGCACCTGTGTTAGTGTTGAAAAACCACTTTTCGCACTTGTGTTGGTGCAGGAAACCACTTTTGCACTTGTATTAGTGTGGAAAAAACACTTTTTGCACTTGTGTTATTGTTGAAAAACCACTTTTCGCACTTGTGTTAGTGTTGAAAAACCACTTTTCGCACTTGTGTTGGTGCAGGAAACCACTTTTGCACTTGTATTAGTGTGGAAAAAACACTTTTTGCACTTGTGATAGTGTTAAAAACCACTTTTCGCACTTGTGTTAGTGTTGAAAAACCACTTTTCGCACTTGTGTTGGTGCAGGAAACCACTTTTGCACTTGTATTAGTGTGGAAAACCACTTTTGCACTTGTATTAGTGTGGAAAAAACACTTTTTGCACTTGTGATAGTGTTGAAAAACCACTTTTCGCACCTGTGTTAGTGTTGAAAAACCACTTTTCGCACTTGTGTTGGTGCAGGAAACCACTTTTGCACTTGTATTAGTGTGGAAAAAACACTTTTCGCACTTGTGTTAGTGTTGAAAAACCACTTTTCGCCCTTGTGTTGGTGCAGGAAACCACTTTTGCACTTGTATTAGTGTGGAAAAAACACTTTTTGCACTTGTGAGAGTGTTGAAAAACCACTTTTCGCACTTGTGTTAGTGTTGAAAAACCACTTTTCGCACTTGCGTTGGTGCAGGAAACCACTTTTGCACTTGTATTAGTGTGGAAAAAACACTTTTCGCACTTGTGTTAGTGTTGAAAACCACTTTTTGCACTTGTGTTAGTGTTGAAAAACCACTTTTCGCACTTGTGTTGGTGCAGGAAACCACTTTTGCACTTGTATTAGTGTGGAAAAAACACTTTTTGCACTTGTGATAGTGTTGAAAAACAACTTTTCGCACTTGTTTTAGTGTTGAAAAACCACTTTTCGCACTTGTGTTGGTGCAGGAAACCACTTTTGCACTTGTATTAGTGTGGAAAAACCACTTTTCGCACTTGTGTTAGTGTGGAAAAACCACTTTTTGTACTTGTGTTAGTGTTGAAAAACCACTTTTCGCACTTGTGTTGGTGCAGGAAACCACTTTTGCACTTGTATTAGTGTGGAAAAAACACTTTTTGCACTTGTCATAGTGTTGAAAAACCACTTTTCGCACTTGTGTTTTGTTGAAAAACCACTTTTCGCACTTGTGTTGGTGCAGGAAACCACTTTTGCACTTCTGATAGTGTTGAAAAACCACTTTTTGCACTTGTGTTAGTGTTGAAAAACCACTTTTCGCACTTGTGTTAGTGTTGAAAAACCACTTTTCGCACTTGTGTTGGTGCAGGAAACTACTTTTGCACTTGTATTAGTGTGGAAAAAACTCTTTTTGCACTTGTGATAGTGTTGAAAAACCACTTTTCGCACTTGTGTTAGTGTTGAAAAAACACTTTTCGCACTTGTGTTAGTGTTGAAAAACCACTTTTCGCACTTGTGTTGGTGCAGGAAACCACTTTTGCACTTGTATTAGTGTGGAAAAACCACTTTTTGCACTTGTGTTAGTGTGGAAAACCACTTTTTGTACTTGTGTTAGTGTTGAAAAACCACTTTTCGCACTTGTGTTGGTGCAGGAAACCACTTTTGCACTTGTATTAGTGTGGAAAAAACACTTTTTGCACTTGTGATAGTGTTGAAAAACCACTTTTCGCACTTGTGTTAGTGTTGAAAAACCACTTTTCGCACTTGTGTTAGTGTTGAAAAACCACTTTTCGCACTTGTGTTGGTGCAGGAAACCACTTTTGCACTTGTGATAGTGTTGAAAAACCACTTTTCGCATTTGTGTTAGTGTTGAAAAACCACTTTTCGCACTTGTGTTAGTGTTGAAAAACCACTTTTCGCACTTGTGTTGGTGCAGGAAACCACTTTTGCACTTGTATTAGTGTGGAAAAAACTCTTTTTGCACTTGTGATAGTGTTGAAAAACCACTTTTCGCACTTGTGTTAGTGTTGAAAAAACACTTTACGCACTTGTGTTAGTGTTGAAAAACCACTTTTCGCACTTGTGTTGGTGCAGGAAACCACTTTTGCACTTGTATTAGTGTGGAAAAAACACTTTTTGCACTTGTGATAGTGTTGAAAAACCACTTTTCGCACCTGTGTTAGTGTTGAAAAACCACTTTTCGCACTTGTGTTGGTGCAGGAAACCACTTTTGCACTTGTATTAGTGTGGAAAAAACACTTTTTGCACTTGTGTTAGTGTTGAAAAACCACTTTTCGCACTTGTGTTAGTGTTGAAAAACCACTTTTCGCACTTGTGTTGGTGCAGGAAACCACTTTTGCACTTGTATTAGTGTAGAAAAAACACTTTTTGCACTTGTGATAGTGTTGAAAAACCACTTTTCGCACTTGTGTTAGTGTTGAAAAACCACTTTTCGTACTTGTGTTAGTGTTGAAAAACCACTTTTTGCACTTGTGTTGGTGCAGGAAACCACTTTTGTACTTGTATTAGTGTGGAAAAAACACTTTTTGCACTTGTGATAGTATTGAAAAACCACTTTTCGCACTTGTGTTGGTGCAGGAAACCACTTTTGCACTTGTATTAGTGTGGAAAAATCACTTTTCGCACTTGTATTTTTGTGGAAAAAACACTTTTTGCACTTGTGATAGTGTTGAAAAACCACTTTTCGCACTTGTGTTAGTGTTGAAAAACCACTTTTCGCACTTGTGTTAGTGTTGAAAAACCACTTTTCGCACTTGGGTTAGTGTTGAAAAACCACTTTTCGCACTTGTGTTGGTGCAGGAAACCACTTTTGCACTTGTATTAGTGTGGAAAAAACACTTTTCGCACTTGTGTTAGTGTTGAAAAACCACTTTTCGCACTTGTGTTAGTGTTGAAAAACCACTTTTTGCACTTGTGTTGGTGCAGGAAACCGCTTTTGCACTTGTATTAGTGTGGAAAAACCACTTTTCGCACTTGTGTTAGTGTTGAAAAACCACTTTTCGCACTTGTGTTAGTGTTGAAAAACCACTTTTCGCACTTATGTTAGTGTTGAAAAACCACTTTTCGCACTTGTGTTAGTGTTGAAAAACCACTTTTCGCACTTGTGTTAGTGTTGAAAAACCACTTTTCGCACTTGTGTTGGTGCAGGAAACCACTTTTGCACTTGTATTAGTGTGGAAAAAACACTTTTCGCACTTGTGTTAGTGTTGAAAAACCACTTTTCGCACTTGTGTTGGTGCAGGAAACCACTTTTGCACTTGTATTAGTGTGGAAAACCACTTTTCGCACTTGTGTTAGTGTTGAAAAACCACTTTTCGCACTTGTGTTAGTGTTGAAAAACCACTTTTCACACTCGTGTTGGTGCAGGAAACCACTTTTGCACTTGTATTAGTGTAGAAAAAACACTTTTTGCACTTGTGATAGTGTTGAAAAACCACTTTTCGCACTTGTGTTAGTGTTGAAAAACCACTTTTCGCACTTGTGTTAGTGTTGAAAAACCACTTTTCGCACTTGTGTTGGTGCAGGAAACCACTTTTGCACTTGTATTAGTGTGGAAAAAACTCTTTTTGCACTTGTGATAGTGTTGAAAAACCACTTTTTGCACTTGTGTTAGTGTTGAAAAAACACTTTTCGCACTTGTGTTAGTGTTGAAAAACCAATTTTCGTACTTGTGTTGGTGCAGGAAACCACTTTTGCACTTGTATTAGTGTGGAAAAAACACTTTTTGCACTTGTGATAGTGTTGAAAAACCACTTTTCGCACCTGTGTTAGTGTTGAAAAACCACTTTTCGCACTTGTGTTGGTGCAGGAAACCACTTTTGCACTTGTATTAGTGTGGAAAAAACACTTTTTGCACTTGTGTTAGTGTTGAAAAACCACTTTTCGCACTTGTGTTAGTGTTGAAAAACCACTTTTCGCCCTTGTGTTGGTGCAGGAAACCACTTTTGCACTTGTATTAGTGTGGAAAAAACACTTTTTGCACTTGTGAGAGTGTTGAAAAACCACTTTTCGCACTTGTGTTAGTGTTAAAAAACCACTTTTCGCACTTGTGTTGGTGCAGGAAACCACTTTTGCACTTGTATTAGTGTGGAAAAAACACTTTTTGCACTTGTGATAGTGTTGAAAAACCACTTTTCGCACTTGTGTTAGTGTTGAAAAACCACTTTTCGCACTTGTGTTGGTGCAGGAAACGACTTTTGCACTTGTATTAGTGTGGAAAAAACACTTTTTGCACTTGTGATAGTGTTGAAAACCACTTTTCGCACTTGTGTTAGTGTTGAAAAACCACTTTTCGCACTTGTGTTAGTGTTGAAAAACCACTTTTCGCACTTGTGTTGGTGCAGGAAACCACTTTTGCACTTGTGATAGTGTTGAAAAACCACTTTTCGCATTTGTGTTAGTGTTGAAAAACCACTTTTCGCACTTGTGTTAGTGTTGAAAAACCACTTTTCGCACTTGTGTTGGTGCAGGAAACCACTTTTGCACTTGTATTAGTGTGGAAAAAACTCTTTTTGCACTTGTGATAGTGTTGAAAAACGACTTTTCGCACTTGTGTTAGTGTTGAAAAAACACTTTACGCACTTGTGTTAGTGTTGAAAAACCACTTTTCGCACTTGTGTTGGTGCAGGAAACCACTTTTGCACTTGTATTAGTGTGGAAAAAACACTTTTTGCACTTGTGATAGTGTTGAAAAACCACTTTTCGCACCTGTGTTAGTGTTGAAAAACCACTTTTCGCACTTGTGTTGGTGCAGGAAACCACTTTTGCACTTGTATTAGTGTGGAAAAAACACTTTTTGCACTTGTGTTAGTGTTGAAAAACCACTTTTCGCACTTGTGTTAGTGTTGAAAAACCACTTTTCGCACTTGTGTTGGTGCAGGAAACCACTTTTGCACTTGTATTAGTGTAGAAAAAACACTTTTTGCACTTGTGATAGTGTTGAAAAACCACTTTTCGCACTTGTGTTAGTGTTGAAAAACCACTTTTCGCACTTGTGTTAGTGTTGAAAAACCACTTTTTGCACTTGTGTTGGTGCAGGAAACCACTTTTGTACTTGTATTAGTGTGGAAAAAACACTTTTTGCACTTGTGATAGTATTGAAAAACCACTTTTCGCACTTGTGTTGGTGCAGGAAACCACTTTTGCACTTGTATTAGTGTGGAAAAATCACTTTTCGCACTTGTATTTTTGTGGAAAAAACACTTTTTGCACTTATGATAGTGTTGAAAAACCACTTTTCGCACTTGTGTTAGTGTTGAAAAACCACTTTTCGCACTTGTGTTAGTGTTGAAAAACCACTTTTTGCACTTGGGTTAGTGTTGAAAAACCACTTTTCGCACTTGTGTTGTTGCAGGAAACCACTTTTGCACTTGTATTAGTGTGGAAAAAACACTTTTCGCATTTGTGTTAGTGTTGAAAAACCACTTTTCGCACTTGTGTTAGTGTTGAAAAACCACTTTTCGCACTTGTGTTGGTGCAGGAAACTACTTTTGCACTTGTATTAGTGTGGAAAAAACTCTTTTTGCACTTGTGATAGTGTTGAAAAACCACTTTTCGCACTTGTGTTAGTGTTGAAAAAACACTTTTCGCACTTGTGTTAGTGTTGAAAAACCACTTTTCGCACTTGTGTTGGTGCAGGAAACCACTTTTGCACTTGTATTAGTGTGGAAAAACCACTTTTTGCACTTGTGTTAGTGTGGAAAACCACTTTTTGTACTTGTGTTAGTGTTGAAAAACCACTTTTCGCACTTGTGTTGGTGCAGGAAACCACTTTTGCACTTGTATTAGTGTGGAAAAAACACTTTTTGCACTTGTGATAGTGTTGAAAAACCACTTTTCGCACTTGTGTTAGTGTTGAAAAACCACTTTTCGCACTTGTGTTAGTGTTGAAAAACCACTTTTCGCACTTGTGTTGGTGCAGGAAACCACTTTTGCACTTGTGATAGTGTTGAAAAACCACTTTTCGCATTTGTGTTAGTGTTGAAAAACCACTTTTCGCACTTGTGTTAGTGTTGAAAAACCACTTTTCGCACTTGTGTTGGTGCAGGAAACCACTTTTGCACTTGTATTAGTGTGGAAAAAACTCTTTTTGCACTTGTGATAGTGTTGAAAAACCACTTTTCGCACTTGTGTTAGTGTTGAAAAACACTTTACGCACTTGTGTTAGTGTTGAAAAACCACTTTTCGCACTTGTGTTGGTGCAGGAAACCACTTTTGCACTTGTATTAGTGTGGAAAAAACACTTTTTGCACTTGTGATAGTGTTGAAAAACCACTTTTCGCACCTGTGTTAGTGTTGAAAAACCACTTTTCGCACTTGTGTTGGTGCAGGAAACCACTTTTGCACTTGTATTAGTGTGGAAAAAACACTTTTTGCACTTGTGTTAGTGTTGAAAAACCACTTTTCGCACTTGTGTTAGTGTTGAAAAACCACTTTTCGCACTTGTGTTGGTGCAGGAAACCACTTTTGCACTTGTATTAGTGTAGAAAAAACACTTTTTGCACTTGTGATAGTGTTGAAAAACCACTTTTCGCACTTGTGTTAGTGTTGAAAAACCACTTTTCGCACTTGTGTTAGTGTTGAAAAACCACTTTTTGCACTTGT
>NW_027619648.1:0-35240 GCF_964187855.1 Myxine glutinosa
AAACCACTTTTCGCACTTGTGTTAGTGTTGAAAAACCACTTTTCGCACATGTGTTGGTGCAGGAAACCACTTTTGCACTTGTATTAGTGTGGAAAAAACACTTTTGCACTTGTGATAGTGTTGAAAAACCACTTTTCGCACTTAGGTTAGTGTTGAAAAAACACTTTTCGCACTTGTGTTAGTGTTGAAAAACCACATTTCGCACTTGTGTTAGTGTTGAAAAAACACTTTTCGCACTTGTGTTAGTGTTGAAAAACCACTTTTCGCACTTGTGTTGGTGCAGGAAACCACTTTTGCACTTGTATTAGTGTGGAAAAAACACTTTTTGCACTTGTGATAGTGTTGAAAAACCACTTTTCGCCCTTGTGTTAGTGTTGAAAAACCACTTTTCGCACTTGTGTTGGTGCAGGAAACCACTTTTGCACTTCTATTAGTGTGGAAAAACCACTTTTCACACTTGTGTTAGTGTTGAAAAACCACTTTTCGCACTTGTGTTAGTGTTGAAAAACAACTTTTCGCACTTGTGTTAGTGTTGAAAAACCACTTTTCGCACTTGTGTTGGTGCAGGAAACCACTTTTGCACTTGTATTAGTGTGGAAAAAAACACTTTTCGCACTTGTGTTAGTGTTGAAAAACCACTTTTCGCACTTGTGTTAGTGTTGAAAAACCACTTTTCGCACTTGTGTTAGTGTTGAAAAACCACTTTTCGCACTTGTGTTGGTGTAGGAAACCACTTTTGCACTTGTATTAGTGTGGAAAAAACACTTTTTGCACTTGTGATAGTGTTGAAAAACCACTTTTCGCACTTGTGTTAGTGTTGAAAAACCACTTTTTGCACTTGTGTTAGTGTTGAAAAACCACTTTTCGCACTTGTGTTAGTGTCGAAAAACCACTTTTCGCACTTGTGTTGGTGCAGGAAACCACTTTTGCACTTGTAATAGTGTGGCAAAACCACTTTTTGCACTTGTGTTAGTGTTGAAAAACCACTTTTCGCACTTGTGTTAGTGTTGAAAAACAACTTTTCGCACTTGTGTTAGTGTTGAAAAACCACTTTTCGCACTTGTGTTGGTGCAGGAAACCACTTTTGCACTTGTATTAGTGTGGAAAAAACACTTTTCGCACTTGTGTTAGTGTTGAAAAACCACTTTTCGCACTTGTGTTAGTGTTGAAAAACCACTTTTCGCACTTGTGTTAGTGTTGAAAAACCACTTTTCGCACTTGTGTTGGTGTAGGAAACCACTTTTGCACTTGTACTAGTGTGGAAAAAACACTTTTTGCACTTGTGATAGTGTTGAAAAACCACTTTTCGCACTTGTGTTAGTGTTGAAAAACCACTTTTCGCACTTGTGTTAGTGTTGAAAAACCATTTTTTGCACTTGTGTTGGTGCAGGAAACCACTTTTGCACTTGTATTAGTGTGGATAAACCACTTTTCGCACTTGTGTTAGTGTTGAAAAACCACTTTTCGCACTTGTGTTAGTGTTGAAAAACCACTTTTCGCACATGTGTTGGTGCAGGAAACCACTTTTGCACTTGTATTAGTGTGGAAAAAACACTTTTTTGCACTTGTGATAGTGTTGAAAAACCACTTTTCGCACTTGTGTTAGTGTTGAAAAAACACTTTTCGCACTTGTGTTAGTGTTGAAAAACCACTTTTCGCACTTGTGTTAGTGTTGAAAAACCACTTTTCGCACTTGCGTTAGTGTTGAAAAACCACTTTTCGCACTTGTGTTGGTACAGGAAACCACTTTTGCACTTGTATTAGTGTGGAAAAACCACTTTTCACACTTGTGTTAGTGTTGAAAAACCACTTTTCGCACTTGTGTTAGTGTTGAAAAACAACTTTTCGCACTTGTGTTAGTGTTGAAAAACCACTTTTCGCACTTGTGTTGGTGCAGGAAACCACTTTTGCACTTGTATTAGTGTGGAAAAAACACTTTTCGCACTTGTGTTAGTGTTGAAAAACCACTTTTCGCACTTGTGTTAGTGTTGAAAAACCACTTTTCCACTTGTGTTAGTGTTGAAAAACCACTTTTCGCACTTGTGTTGGTGCAGGAAACCACTTTTGCACTTGTATTAGTGTGGAAAAAACACTTTTCGCACTTGTGTTAGTGTTGAAAAACCACTTTTCGCACTTGTGTTAGTGTTGAAAAACCACTTTTCGCACTTGTGTTGGTGTAGGAAACCACTTTTGCACTTGTATTAGTGTGGAAAAAAACACTTTTTGCACTTGTGATAGTGTTGAAAAACCACTTTTCGCACTTGTGTTAGTGTTGAAAAAACACTTTTCGCACTTGTGTTAGTGTTGAAAAACCACTTTTCGCACTTGTGTTAGTGTTGAAAAACCACTTTTCGCACTTGTGTTAGTGTTGAAAAACCACTTTTCGCAATTGTGTTGGTACAGGAAACCACTTTTGCACTTGTATTAGTGTGGAAAAACCACTTTTCACACTTGTGTTAGTGTTGAAAAACCACTTTTCACACTTGTGTTAGTGTTGAAAAACAACTTTTCGCACTTGTGTTAGTGTTGAAAAACCACTTTTCGCACTTGTGTTGGTGCAGGAAACCACTTTTGCACTTGTATTAGTGTGGAAAAAACACTTTTCGCACTTGTGTTAGTGTTGAAAAACCACTTTTCGCACTTGTGTTAGTGTTGAAAAACAACTTTTCGCACTTGTGTTAGTGTTGAAAAACCACTTTTCGCACTTGTGTTGGTGTAGGAAACCACTTTTGCACTTGTATTAGTGTGGAAAAAACACTTTTTGCACTTGTGATAGTGTTGAAAAACCACTTTTCGCACTTGTGTTAGTGTTGAAAAACCACTTTTCGCACTTGTGTTAGTGTTGAAAAACCACTTTTCGCACTTGTGTTGGTGTAGGAAACCACTTTTGCACTTGTATTAGTGTGGAAAAAACACTTTTTGCACTTGTGATAGTGTTGAAAAACCACTTTTCGCACTTGTGTTAGTGTTGAAAAACCACTTTTCGCACTTGTATTAGTGTGGAAAAACCACTTTTCGCACTTGCGTTAGTGTTGAAAAACCACTTTTCGCACTTGTGTTGGTACAGGAAACCACTTTTGCACTTGTATTAGTGTGGAAAAACCACTTTTCACACTTGTGTTAGTGTTGAAAAACCACTTTTCGCACTTGTGTTAGTGTTGAAAAACAACTTTTCGCACTTGTGTTAGTGTTGAAAAACCACTTTTCGCACTTGTGTTGGTGCAGGAAACCACTTTTGCACTTGTATTAGTGTGGAAAAAACACTTTTCGCACTTGTGTTAGTGTTGAAAAACCACTTTTCGCACTTGTGTTAGTGTTGAAAAACCACTTTTCCCACTTGTGTTAGTGTTGAAAAACCACTTTTCGCACTTGTGTTGGTGCAGGAAACCACTTTTGCACTTGTATTAGTGTGGAAAAAACACTTTTCGCACTTGTGTTAGTGTTGAAAAACCACTTTTCGCACTTGTGTTAGTGTTGAAAAACACTTTTCGCACTTGTGTTGGTGTAGGAAACCACTTTTGCACTTGTATTAGTGTGGAAAAAACACTTTTTGCACTTGTGATAGTGTTGAAAAACCACTTTTCGCACTTGTGTTAGTGTTGAAAAAACACTTTTCGCACTTGTGTTAGTGTTGAAAAACCACTTTTCGCACTTGTGTTGGTGCAGGAAACCACTTTTGCACTTGTATTAGTGTGGAAAAACACTTTTCGCACTTGTGTTAGTGTTGAAAAACCACTTTTCGCACTTGTGTTAGTGTTGAAAAACAACTTTTCGCACTTGTGTTAGTGTTGAAAAACCACTTTTCGCACTTGTGTTGGTGTAGGAAACCACTTTTGCACTTGTATTAGTGTGGAAAAAAACACTTTTTGCACTTGTGATAGTGTTGAAAAACCACTTTTCGCACTTGTGTTAGTGTTGAAAAACCACTTTTCGCACTTGTGTTAGTGTTCAAAAACCACTTTTCGCACTTGTGTTGGTGTAGGAAACCACTTTTGCACTTGTATTAGTGTGGAAAAAACACTTTTTGCACTTGTGATAGTGTGAAAAACCACTTTTCGCACTTGTGTTAGTGTTGAAAAACCACTTTTCGCACTTGTATTAGTGTGGAAAAACCACTTTTCGCACTTGCGTTAGTGTTGAAAAACCACTTTTCGCACTTGTGTTGGTACAGGAAACCACTTTTGCACTTGTATTAGTGTGGAAAAACCACTTTTCACACTTGTGTTAGTGTTGAAAAACCACTTTTCGCACTTGTGTTAGTGTTGAAAAACAACTTTTCGCACTTGTGTTAGTGTTGAAAAACCACTTTTCGCACTTGTGTTGGTGCAGGAAACCACTTTTGCACTTGTATTAGTGTGGAAAAAACACTTTTCGCACTTGTGTTAGTGTTGAAAAACCACTTTTCGCACTTGTGTTAGTGTTGAAAAACCACTTTTCCCACTTGTGTTAGTGTTGAAAAACCACTTTTCGCACTTGTGTTGGTGCAGGAAACCACTTTTGCACTTGTATTAGTGTGGAAAAAACACTTTTCGCACTTGTGTTAGTGTTGAAAAACCACTTTTCGCACTTGTGTTAGTGTTGAAAAACCACTTTTCGCACTTGTGTTAGTGTTGAAAAACCACTTTTCGCACTTGTGTTGGTGTAGGAAACCACTTTTGCACTTGTATTAGTGTGGAAAAAACACTTTTTGCACTTGTGATAGTGTTGAAAAACCACTTTTCGCACTTGTGTTAGTGTTGAAAAACCACTTTTCGCACTTGTGTTAGTGTTGAAAAACCATTTTTGCACTTGTGTTGGTGCAGGAAACCACTTTTGCACTTGTATTAGTGTGGATAAACCACTTTTCGCACTTGTGTTAGTGTTGAAAAACCACTTTTCGCACTTGTGTTAGTGTTGAAAAACCACTTTTCGCACATGTGTTGGTGCAGGAAACCACTTTTGCACTTGTATTAGTGTGGAAAAAACACTTTTTGCACTTGTGATAGTGTTGAAAAACCACTTTTCGCACTTGTGTTAGTGTTGAAAAAACACTTTTCGCACTTGTGTTAGTGTTGAAAACCACTTTTCGCACTTGTGTTAGTGTTGAAAAACCACTTTTCGCACTTGCGTTAGTGTTGAAAAACCACTTTTCGCACTTGTGTTGGTACAGGAAACCACTTTTGCACTTGTATTAGTGTGGAAAAACCACTTTTCACACTTGTGTTAGTGTTGAAAAACCACTTTTCGCACTTGTGTTAGTGTTGAAAAACAACTTTTCGCACTTGTGTTAGTGTTGAAAAACCACTTTTCGCACTTGTGTTGGTGCAGGAAACCACTTTTGCACTTGTATTAGTGTGGAAAAAACACTTTTCGCACTTGTGTTAGTGTTGAAAAACCACTTTTCGCACTTGTGTTAGTGTTGAAAAACCACTTTTCCACTTGTGTTAGTGTTGAAAAACCACTTTTCGCACTTGTGTTAGTGTCGAAAAACCACTTTTCGCACTTGTGTTGGTGCAGGAAACCACTTTTGCACTTGTAATAGTGTGGCAAAACCACTTTTTGCACTTGTGTTAGTGTTGAAAAACCACTTTTCGCACTTGTGTTAGTGTTGAAAAACAACTTTTCGCACTTGTGTTAGTGTTGAAAAACCACTTTTCGCCACTTGTGTTGGTGCAGGAAACCACTTTTGCACTTGTATTAGTGTGGAAAAAACACTTTTCGCACTTGTGTTAGTGTTGAAAAACCACTTTTCGCACTTGTGTTAGTGTTGAAAAACCACTTTTCGCACTTGTGTTAGTGTTGAAAAACCACTTTTCGCACTTGTGTTGGTGTAGGAAACCACTTTTGCACTTGTATTAGTGTGGAAAAAACACTTTTTGCACTTGTGATAGTGTTGAAAAACCACTTTTCGCACTTGTGTTAGTGTTGAAAAACCACTTTTCGCACTTGTGTTAGTGTTGAAAAACCATTTTTTGCACTTGTGTTGGTGCAGGAAACCACTTTTGCACTTGTATTAGTGTGGATAAACCACTTTTCGCACTTGTGTTAGTGTTGAAAAACCACTTTTCGCACTTGTGTTAGTGTTGAAAAACCACTTTTCGCACATGTGTTGGTGCAGGAAACCACTTTTGCACTTGTATTAGTGTGGAAAAAACACTTTTTGCACTTGTGATAGTGTTGAAAAACCACTTTTCGCACTTGTGTTAGTGTTGAAAAAACACTTTTCGCACTTGTGTTAGTGTTGAAAAACCACTTTTCGCACTTGTGTTAGTGTTGAAAAACCACTTTTCGCACTTGCGTTAGTGTTGAAAAACCACTTTTCGCACTTGTGTTGGTACAGGAAACCACTTTTGCACTTGTATTAGTGTGGAAAAACCACTTTTCACACTTGTGTTAGTGTTGAAAAACCACTTTTCGCACTTGTGTTAGTGTTGAAAAACAACTTTTCGCACTTGTGTTAGTGTTGAAAAACCACTTTTCGCACTTGTGTTGGTGCAGGAAACCACTTTTGCACTTGTATTAGTGTGGAAAAAACACTTTTCGCACTTGTGTTAGTGTTGAAAAACCACTTTTCGCACTTGTGTTAGTGTTGAAAAACCACTTTTCCCACTTGTGTTAGTGTTGAAAAACCACTTTTCGCACTTGTGTTGGTGCAGGAAACCACTTTTGCACTTGTATTAGTGTGGAAAAAACACTTTTCGCACTTGTGTTAGTGTTGAAAAACCACTTTTCGCACTTGTGTTAGTGTTGAAAAACCACTTTTCGCACTTGTGTTAGTGTTGAAAAACCACTTTTCGCACTTGTGTTGGTGTAGGAAACCACTTTTGCACTTGTATTAGTGTGGAAAAAACACTTTTTGCACTTGTGATAGTGTTGAAAAACCACTTTTCGCACTTGTGTTAGTGTTGAAAAAACACTTTTCGCACTTGTGTTAGTGTTGAAAAACCACTTTTCGCACTTGTGTTAGTGTTGAAAAACCACTTTTCGCACTTGTGTTAGTGTTGAAAAACCACTTTTCGCAATTGTGTTGGTACAGGAAACCACTTTTGCACTTGTATTAGTGTGGAAAAACCACTTTTCACACTTGTGTTAGTGTTGAAAAACCACTTTTCGCACTTGTGTTAGTGTTGAAAAACAACTTTTCGCACTTGTGTTAGTGTTGAAAAACCACTTTTCGCACTTGTGTTGGTGCAGGAAACCACTTTTGCACTTGTATTAGTGTGGAAAAAACACTTTTCGCACTTGTGTTAGTGTTGAAAAACCACTTTTCGCACTTGTGTTAGTGTTGAAAAACCACTTTTCGCACTTGTGTTAGTGTTGAAAAACCACTTTTCGCACTTGTGTTGGTGTAGGAAACCACTTTTGCACTTGTATTAGTGTGGAAAAAACACTTTTTGCACTTGTGATAGTGTTGAAAAACCACTTTTCGCACTTGTGTTAGTGTTGAAAAACCACTTTTCGCACTTGTGTTAGTGTTGAAAAACCACTTTTCGCACTTGTGTTGGTGTAGGAAACCACTTTTGCACTTGTATTAGTGTGGAAAAAACACTTTTTGCACTTGTGATAGTGTTGAAAAACCACTTTTCGCACTTGTGTTAGTGTTGAAAAACCACTTTTCGCACTTGTATTAGTGTGGAAAAAACACTTTTTGCACTTGTGATAGTGTTGAAAAACCACTTTTCGCACTTGTGTTAGTGTTGAAAAACCACTTTTCGCACTTGTGTTAGTGTTGAAAAACCACTTTTCGCACTTGTGTTGGTGCAGGAAACCACTTTTGCACTTGTATTAGTGTGGAAAAACCACTTTTCGCACTTGTGTTAGTGTTGAAAAACCACTTTTCGCACTTGTGTTGGTGCAGGAAACCACTTTTGCACTTGTATTAGTGTGGAAAAACCACTTTTCGCACTTGTGTTAGTGTTGAAAAACCACTTTTCGCACTTGTGTTAGTGTTGAAAAACCACTTTTCGCACATGTGTTGGTGCAGGAAACCACTTTTGCACTTGTATTAGTGTGGAAAAAACACTTTTTGCACTTGTGATAGTGTTGAAAAACCACTTTTCGCACTTAGGTTAGTGTTGAAAAAACACTTTTCGCACTTGTGTTAGTGTTGAAAAACCACATTTCGCACTTGTGTTAGTGTTGAAAAAACACTTTTCGCACTTGTGTTAGTGTTGAAAAACCACTTTTCGCACTTGTGTTGGTGCAGGAAACCACTTTTGCACTTGTATTAGTGTGGAAAAAACACTTTTTGCACTTGTGATAGTGTTGAAAAACCACTTTTCGCCCTTGTGTTAGTGTTGAAAAACCACTTTTCGCACTTGTGTTGGTGCAGGAAACCACTTTTGCACTTCTATTAGTGTGGAAAAACCACTTTTCACACTTGTGTTAGTGTTGAAAAACCACTTTTCGCACTTGTGTTAGTGTTGAAAAACAACTTTTCGCACTTGTGTTAGTGTTGAAAAACCACTTTTCGCACTTGTGTTGGTGCAGGAAACCACTTTTGCACTTGTATTAGTGTGGAAAAAACACTTTTCGCACTTGTGTTAGTGTTGAAAAACCACTTTTCGCACTTGTGTTAGTGTTGAAAAACCACTTTTCGCACTTGTGTTAGTGTTGAAAAACCACTTTTCGCACTTGTGTTGGTGTAGGAAACCACTTTTGCACTTGTATTAGTGTGGAAAAAACACTTTTTGCACTTGTGATAGTGTTGAAAAACCACTTTTCGCACTTGTGTTAGTGTTGAAAAACCACTTTTTGCACTTGTGTTAGTGTTGAAAAACCACTTTTCGCACTTGTGTTAGTGTCGAAAAACCACTTTTCGCACTTGTGTTGGTGCAGGAAACCACTTTTGCACTTGTAATAGTGTGGCAAAACCACTTTTTGCACTTGTGTTAGTGTTGAAAAACCACTTTTCGCACTTGTGTTAGTGTTGAAAAACAACTTTTCGCACTTGTGTTAGTGTTGAAAAACCACTTTTCGCACTTGTGTTGGTGCAGGAAACCACTTTTGCACTTGTATTAGTGTGGAAAAAACACTTTTCGCACTTGTGTTAGTGTTGAAAAACCACTTTTCGCACTTGTGTTAGTGTTGAAAAACCACTTTTCGCACTTGTGTTAGTGTTGAAAAACCACTTTTCGCACTTGTGTTGGTGTAGGAAACCACTTTTGCACTTGTACTAGTGTGGAAAAAACACTTTTTGCACTTGTGATAGTGTTGAAAAACCACTTTTCGCACTTGTGTTAGTGTTGAAAAACCACTTTTCGCACTTGTGTTAGTGTTGAAAAACCATTTTTTGCACTTGTGTTGGTGCAGGAAACCACTTTTGCACTTGTATTAGTGTGGATAAACCACTTTTCGCACTTGTGTTAGTGTTGAAAAACCACTTTTCGCACTTGTGTTAGTGTTGAAAAACCACTTTTCGCACATGTGTTGGTGCAGGAAACCACTTTTGCACTTGTATTAGTGTGGAAAAAACACTTTTTGCACTTGTGATAGTGTTGAAAAACCACTTTTCGCACTTGTGTTAGTGTTGAAAAAACACTTTTCGCACTTGTGTTAGTGTTGAAAAACCACTTTTCGCACTTGTGTTAGTGTTGAAAAACCACTTTTCGCACTTGCGTTAGTGTTGAAAAACCACTTTTCGCACTTGTGTTGGTACAGGAAACCACTTTTGCACTTGTATTAGTGTGGAAAAACCACTTTTCACACTTGTGTTAGTGTTGAAAAACCACTTTTCGCACTTGTGTTAGTGTTGAAAAACAACTTTTCGCACTTGTGTTAGTGTTGAAAAACCACTTTTCGCACTTGTGTTGGTGCAGGAAACCACTTTTGCACTTGTATTAGTGTGGAAAAAACACTTTTCGCACTTGTGTTAGTGTTGAAAAACCACTTTTCGCACTTGTGTTAGTGTTGAAAAACCACTTTTCCCACTTGTGTTAGTGTTGAAAAACCACTTTTCGCACTTGTGTTGGTGCAGGAAACCACTTTTGCACTTGTATTAGTGTGGAAAAAACACTTTTCGCACTTGTGTTAGTGTTGAAAAACCACTTTTCGCACTTGTGTTAGTGTTGAAAAACCACTTTTCGCACTTGTGTTGGTGTAGGAAACCACTTTTGCACTTGTATTAGTGTGGAAAAAAACACTTTTTGCACTTGTGATAGTGTTGAAAAACCACTTTTCGCACTTGTGTTAGTGTTGAAAAAACACTTTTCGCACTTGTGTTAGTGTTGAAAAACCACTTTTCGCACTTGTGTTAGTGTTGAAAAACCACTTTTCGCACTTGTGTTAGTGTTGAAAAACCACTTTTCGCAATTGTGTTGGTACAGGAAACCACTTTTGCACTTGTATTAGTGTGGAAAAACCACTTTTCACACTTGTGTTAGTGTTGAAAAACCACTTTTCACACTTGTGTTAGTGTTGAAAAACAACTTTTCGCACTTGTGTTAGTGTTGAAAAACCACTTTTCGCACTTGTGTTGGTGCAGGAAACCACTTTTGCACTTGTATTAGTGTGGAAAAAACACTTTTCGCACTTGTGTTAGTGTTGAAAAACCACTTTTCGCACTTGTGTTAGTGTTGAAAAACAACTTTTCGCACTTGTGTTAGTGTTGAAAAACCACTTTTCGCACTTGTGTTGGTGTAGGAAACCACTTTTGCACTTGTATTAGTGTGGAAAAAACACTTTTTGCACTTGTGATAGTGTTGAAAAACCACTTTTCGCACTTGTGTTAGTGTTGAAAAACCACTTTTCGCACTTGTGTTAGTGTTGAAAAACCACTTTTCGCACTTGTGTTGGTGTAGGAAACCACTTTTGCACTTGTATTAGTGTGGAAAAAACACTTTTTGCACTTGTGATAGTGTTGAAAAACCACTTTTCGCACTTGTGTTAGTGTTGAAAAACCACTTTTCGCACTTGTATTAGTGTGGAAAAACCACTTTTCGCACTTGCGTTAGTGTTGAAAAACCACTTTTCGCACTTGTGTTGGTACAGGAAACCACTTTTGCACTTGTATTAGTGTGGAAAAACCACTTTTCACACTTGTGTTAGTGTTGAAAAACCACTTTTCGCACTTGTGTTAGTGTTGAAAAACAACTTTTCGCACTTGTGTTAGTGTTGAAAAACCACTTTTCGCACTTGTGTTGGTGCAGGAAACCACTTTTGCACTTGTATTAGTGTGGAAAAAACACTTTTCGCACTTGTGTTAGTGTTGAAAAACCACTTTTCGCACTTGTGTTAGTGTTGAAAAACCACTTTTCCCACTTGTGTTAGTGTTGAAAAACCACTTTTCGCACTTGTGTTGGTGCAGGAAACCACTTTTGCACTTGTATTAGTGTGGAAAAAACACTTTTCGCACTTGTGTTAGTGTTGAAAAACCACTTTTCGCACTTGTGTTAGTGTTGAAAAACCACTTTTCGCACTTGTGTTGGTGTAGGAAACCACTTTTGCACTTGTATTAGTGTGGAAAAAACACTTTTTGCACTTGTGATAGTGTTGAAAAACCACTTTTCGCACTTGTGTTAGTGTTGAAAAAACACTTTTCGCACTTGTGTTAGTGTTGAAAAACCACTTTTCGCACTTGTGTTGGTGCAGGAAACCACTTTTGCACTTGTATTAGTGTGGAAAAAACACTTTTCACACTTGTGTTAGTGTTGAAAAACCACTTTTCGCACTTGTGTTAGTGTTGAAAAACAACTTTTCGCACTTGTGTTAGTGTTGAAAAACCACTTTTCGCACTTGTGTTGGTGTAGGAAACCACTTTTGCACTTGTATTAGTGTGGAAAAAACACTTTTTGCACTTGTGATAGTGTTGAAAAACCACTTTTCGCACTTGTGTTAGTGTTGAAAAACCACTTTTCGCACTTGTGTTAGTGTTCAAAAACCACTTTTCGCACTTGTGTTGGTGTAGGAAACCACTTTTGCACTTGTATTAGTGTGGAAAAAACACTTTTTGCACTTGTGATAGTGTTGAAAAACCACTTTTCGCACTTGTGTTAGTGTTGAAAAACCACTTTTCGCACTTGTATTAGTGTGGAAAAACCACTTTTCGCACTTGCGTTAGTGTTGAAAAACCACTTTTCGCACTTGTGTTGGTACAGGAAACCACTTTTGCACTTGTATTAGTGTGGAAAAACCACTTTTCACACTTGTGTTAGTGTTGAAAAACCACTTTTCGCACTTGTGTTAGTGTTGAAAAACAACTTTTCGCACTTGTGTTAGTGTTGAAAAACCACTTTTCGCACTTGTGTTGGTGCAGGAAACCACTTTTGCACTTGTATTAGTGTGGAAAAAACACTTTTCGCACTTGTGTTAGTGTTGAAAAACCACTTTTCGCACTTGTGTTAGTGTTGAAAAACCACTTTTCCCACTTGTGTTAGTGTTGAAAAACCACTTTTCGCACTTGTGTTGGTGCAGGAAACCACTTTTGCACTTGTATTAGTGTGGAAAAAACACTTTTCGCACTTGTGTTAGTGTTGAAAAACCACTTTTCGCACTTGTGTTAGTGTTGAAAAACCACTTTTCGCACTTGTGTTGGTGTAGGAAACCACTTTTGCACTTGTATTAGTGTGGAAAAAACACTTTTTGCACTTGTGATAGTGTTGAAAAACCACTTTTCGCACTTGTGTTAGTGTTGAAAAAACACTTTTCGCACTTGTGTTAGTGTTGAAAAACCACTTTTCGCACTTGTGTTAGTGTTGAAAAACCACTTTTCGCACTTGTGTTAGTGTTGAAAAACCACTTTTCGCAATTGTGTTGGTACAGGAAACCACTTTTGCACTTGTATTAGTGTGGAAAAACCACTTTTCACACTTGTGTTAGTGTTGAAAAACCACTTTTCGCACTTGTGTTAGTGTTGAAAAACAACTTTTCGCACTTGTGTTAGTGTTGAAAAACCACTTTTCGCACTTGTGTTGGTGCAGGAAACCACTTTTGCACTTGTATTAGTGTGGAAAAAACACTTTTCGCACTTGTGTTAGTGTTGAAAAACCACTTTTCGCACTTGTGTTAGTGTTGAAAAACCACTTTTCGCACTTGTGTTAGTGTTGAAAAACCACTTTTCGCACTTGTGTTGGTGTAGGAAACCACTTTTGCACTTGTATTAGTGTGGAAAAAACACTTTTTGCACTTGTGATAGTGTTGAAAAACCACTTTTCGCACTTGTGTTAGTGTTGAAAAACCACTTTTCGCACTTGTGTTAGTGTTGAAAAACCACTTTTCGCACTTGTGTTGGTGTAGGAAACCACTTTTGCACTTGTATTAGTGTGGAAAAAACACTTTTTGCACTTGTGATAGTGTTGAAAAACCACTTTTCGCACTTGTGTTAGTGTTGAAAAACCACTTTTCGCACTTGTATTAGTGTGGAAAAAACACTTTTTGCACTTGTGATAGTGTTGAAAAACCACTTTTCGCACTTGTGTTAGTGTTGAAAAACCACTTTTCGCACTTGTGTTAGTGTTGAAAAACCACTTTTCGCACTTGTGTTGGTGCAGGAAACCACTTTTGCACTTGTATTAGTGTGGAAAAACCACTTTTCGCACTTGTGTTAGTGTTGAAAAACCACTTTTCGCACTTGTGTTGGTGCAGGAAACCACTTTTGCACTTGTATTAGTGTGGAAAAACCACTTTTCGCACTTGTGTTAGTGTTGAAAAACCACTTTTCGCACTTGTGTTAGTGTTGAAAAACCACTTTTCGCACATGTGTTGGTGCAGGAAACCACTTTTGCACTTGTATTAGTGTGGAAAAACCACTTTTCGCACTTGTGTTAGTGTTGAAAAACCACTTTTCGCACATGTGTTGGTGCAGGAAACCACTTTTGCACTTGTATTAGTGTGGAAAAACCACTTTTCGCACTTGTGTTAGTGTTGAAAAACCACTTTTCGCACTTGTGTTAGTGTTGAAAAACCACTTATCGCACTGGTGTTAGTGTTGAAAAACCACTTTTCGCACTTGTGTTGGTGTGGAAAAAACACTTTTTGCACTTGTGATAGTGTTGAAAAACCACTTTTCGCACTTGTGTTAGTGTTGAAAAACCACTTTTCGCACTTGTGTTGGTGCAGGAAACCACTTATCGCACTTGTGTTAGTGTTGAAAAACCACTTTTCGCACTTGTGTTAGTGTCGAAAAACCACTTTTCGCACTTGTGTTGGTGCAGGAAACCACTTTTGCACTTGTAATAGCGTGGAAAAAACACTTTTTGCACTTGTGATAGTGTTGAAAAACCACTTTTCGCACTTGTGTTAGTGTTGAAAAACCACTTTTCGCACTTGTGTTAGTGTTGAAAAACCACTTTTCGCACTTGTGTTGGAGCAGGAAACCACTTTTGCACTTGTATTAGTGTGGAAAAAACACTTTTTGCACTTGTGATAGTGTTGAAAAACCACTTTTCGCACTTGTGTTAGTGTTGAAAAACCACTTTTCGCACTTGTGTTAGTGTTGAAAAACCACTTTTCGCACTTGTGTTGGTGCAGGAAACCACTTTTGCACTTGTATTAGTGTGGAAAAACCACTTTTTGCACTTGTGTTAGTGTTGAAAAACCATTTTTCGCACTTGTGTTAGTGTTGAAAAACCACTTTTCGCACTTGTGTTGGTGCAGGAAACCACTTTTGCACTTGTATTAGTGTGGAAAAAACACTTTTTGCACTTGTGATAGTGTTGAAAAACCACTTTTAGCCCTTGTGTTAGTGTTGAAAAACCACTTTTCGCACTTGTGTTGGTGCAGGAAACCACTTTTGCACTTGTATTAGTGTGGAAAAACCGCTTTTGGCACTTGTGTTCGTGTTGAAAAACCACTTTTCGCACTTGTGTTAGTGTTGAAAAACAACTTTTCGCACTTGTGTTAGTGTTGAAAAACCACTTTTCGCACTTGTGTTGGTGCAGGAAACCACTTTTGCACTTGTATTAGTGTGGAAAAACCACTTTTGGCACTTGTGTTAGTGTTGAAAAACCACTTTTCGCACTTGTGTTAGTGTTGAAAAACAACTTTTCGCACTTGTGTTAGTGTTGAAAAACCACTTTTCGCACTTGTGTTGGTGCAGGAAACCACTTTTGCACTTGTATTAGTGTGGAAAAAACACTTTTCGCACTTGTGTTAGTGTTGAAAAACCACTTTTCGCACTTGTGTTAGTGTTGAAAAACCACTTTTCGCACTTGTGTTAGTGTTGAAAAACCACTTTTCGCACTTGTGTTGGTGTAGGAAACCACTTTTGCACTTGTATTAGTGTGGAAAAAACACTTTTTGCACTTGTGATAGTGTTGAAAAACCACTTTTCGCACTTGTGTTAGTGTTGAAAAACCACTTTTCGCACTTGTGTTAGTGTTGAAAAACCACTTTTCGCACTTGTGTTGGTGCAGGAAACCACTTTTGCACTTGTATTAGTGTGGAAAAACCACTTTTCGCACTTGTGTTAGTGTTGAAAAACCACTTTTCGCACTTGTGTTAGTGTTGAAAAACCACTTTTCGCACATGTGTTGGTGCAGGAAACCACTTTTGCACTTGTATTAGTGTGGAAAAAACACTTTTTGCACTTGTGATAGTGTTGAAAAACCACTTTTCGCACTTGTGTTAGTGTTGAAAAAACACTTTTCGCACTTGTGTTAGTGTTGAAAAACCACTTTTCGCACTTGTGTTAGTGTTGAAAAACCACTTTTCGCACTTGTGTTGGTGTTGAAAAACCACTTTTCGCACTTGTGTTGGTGCAGGAAACCACTTTTGCACTTGTATTAGTGTGGAAAAAACACTTTTTGCACTTGTGATAGTGTTGAAAAACCACTTTTCGCCCTTGTGTTAGTGTTGAAAAACCACTTTTCGCACTTGTGTTAGTGTTGAAAAACAACTTTTCGCACTTGTGTTAGTGTTGAAAAACCACTTTTCGCACTTGTGTTGGTGCAGGAAACCACTTTTGCACTTGTATTAGTGTGGAAAAACCACTTTTGGCACTTGTGTTAGTGTTGAAAAACCACTTTTCGCACTTGTGTTAGTGTTGAAAAACAACTTTTCGCACTTGTGTTAGTGTTGAAAAACCACTTTTCGCACTTGTGTTGGTGCAGGAAACCACTTTTGCACTTGTATTAGTGTGGAAAAAACACTTTTCGCACTTGTGTTAGTGTTGAAAAACCACTTTTCGCACTTGTGTTAGTGTTGAAAAACCACTTTTCGCACTTGTGTTAGTGTTGAAAAACCACTTTTCGCACTTGTGTTGGTGTAGGAAACCACTTTTGCACTTGTATTAGTGTGGAAAAAACACTTTTTGCACTTGTGATAGTGTTGAAAAACCACTTTTCGCACTTGTGTTAGTGTTGAAAAACCACTTTTCGCACTTGTGTTAGTGTTGAAAAACCACTTTTCGCACTTGTGTTGGTGCAGGAAACCACTTTTGCACTTGTATTAGTGTGGAAAAACCACTTTTCGCACTTGTGTTAGTGTTGAAAAACCACTTTTCGCACTTGTGTTAGTGTTGAAAAACCACTTTTCGCACATGTGTTGGTGCAGGAAACCACTTTTGCACTTGTATTAGTGTGGAAAAAACACTTTTTGCACTTGTGATAGTGTTGAAAAACCACTTTTCGCACTTGTGTTAGTGTTGAAAAAACACTTTTCGCACTTGTGTTAGTGTTGAAAAACCACTTTTCGCACTTGTGTTAGTGTTGAAAAACCACTTTTCGCACTTGTGTTGGTGTTGAAAAACCACTTTTCGCACTTGTGTTGGTGCAGGAAACCACTTTTGCACTTGTATTAGTGTGGAAAAAACACTTTTTGCACTTGTGATAGTGTTGAAAAACCACTTTTCGCCCTTGTGTTAGTGTTGAAAAACCACTTTTCGCACTTGTGTTGGTGTAGGAAACCACTTTTGCACTTGTATTAGTGTGGAAAAACCACTTTTCACACTTGTGTTAGTGTTGAAAAACCACTTTTCGCACTTGTGTTAGTGTTGAAAAACAACTTTTCGCACTTGTGTTAGTGTTGAAAAACCACTTCTCGCACTTGTGTTGGTGCAGGAAACCACTTTTGCACTTGTATTAGTGTGGAAAAAACACTTTTTGCACTTGTGATAGTGTTGAAAAACCACTTTTCGCACTTGTGTTAGTGTTGAAAAAACACTTTTCGCACTTGTGTTAGTGTTGAAAAACCACTTTTCGCACTTGTGTTAGTGTTGAAAAACCACTTTTCGCACTTGTGTTAGTGTTGAAAAACCACTTTTCGCACTTGTGTTGGTGCAGGAAACCACTTTTGCACTTGTATTAGTGTGGAAAAAACACTTTTTGCACTTGTGATAGTGTTGAAAAACCACTTTTCGCCCTTGTGTTAGTGTTGAAAAACCACTTTTCGCACTTGTGTTGGTGCAGGAAACCACTTTTGCACTTGTATTAGTGTGGAAAAACCACTTTTCACACTTGTGTTAGTGTTGAAAAACCACTTTTCGCACTTGTGTTAGTGTTGAAAAACAACTTTTCGCACTTGTGTTAGTGTTGAAAAACCACTTTTCGCACTTGTGTTGGTGCAGGAAACCACTTTTGCACTTGTATTAGTGTGGAAAAAACACTTTTCGCACTTGTGTTAGTGTTGAAAAACTACTTTTCGCACTTGTGTTGGTGCAGGAAACCACTTTTGCACTTGTATTAGTGTGGAAAAACCACTTTTCGCACTTATGTTAGTGTTGAAAAACCACTTTTCGCACTTATGTTAGTGTTGAAAAACCACTTTTCGCACTTGTGTTAGTGTTGAAAAAACACTTTTCGCACTTGTGTTGGTGCAGGAAACCACTTTTGCACTTGTATTAGTGTGGAAAAAACACTTTTCGCACTTGTGTTAGTGTTGAAAAACCACTTTTCGCACTTGTGTTAGTGTTGAAAAACCACTTTTCGCACTTGTGTTAGTGTTGAAAAAACACTTTTCGCACTTGTGTTAGTGTTGAAAAACCACTTTTCGCACTTGTGTTGGTGCAGGAAACCACTTTTGCACTTGTATTAGTGTGGAAAAACACTTTTCGCACTTGTGTTAGTGTTGAAAAAACACTTTTCGCACTTGTGTTAGTGTTGAAAAACTACTTTTCGCACGTGTGTTGGTGCAGGAAACCACTTTTGCACTTGTATTAGTGTGGAAAAAACACTTTTCACACTTGTGTTAGTGTTGAAAAACCACTTTTCGCACTTGTGTTAGTGTTGAAAAACCACTTTTCGCACTTGTGTTGGAGCAGGAAACCACTTTTGCACTTGTATTAGTGTGGAAAAACACTTTTTGCACTTGTGATAGTG
This sequence comes from Myxine glutinosa, assembly GCF_964187855.1. NCBI lineage: Eukaryota > Metazoa > Chordata > Myxini > Myxiniformes > Myxinidae > Myxine > Myxine glutinosa. The sequence continues at coordinate 18,231 of NW_027619648.1, forward strand.
TTGAAAAACCACTTTTCGCACTTGTGTTAGTGTTGAAAAACCACTTTTCGCACTTGTGTTGGTGCAGGAAACCACTTTTGCACTTGTATTAGTGTGGAAAAACCACTTTTTGCACTTGTGTTAGTGTTGAAAAACCACTTTTCGCACTTGTGTTGGTGCAGGAAACCACTTTTGCACTTGTATTAGTGTGGAAAAAACACTTTTTGCCCTTGTGATAGTGTTGAAAAACCACTTTTCGCCCTTGTGTTAGTGTTGAAAAACCACTTTTCGCACTTGTGTTGGTGCAGGAAACCACTTTTGCACTTGTATTAGTGTGGAAAAACCACTTTTCGCACTTGTGTTAGTGTTGAAAAACCACTTTTCGCACTTGTGTTAGTGTTGAAAAACCACTTTTCGCACTTGTGTTGGTGTAGGAAACCACTTTTGCACTTGTATTAGTGTGGAAAAAACACTTTTTGCACTTGTGATAGTGTTGAAAAACCACTTTTCGCACTTGTGTTAGTGTTGAAAAACCACTTTTCGCACTTGTGATAGTGTTGAAAAACCACTTTTCGCACTTGTGTTAGTGTTGAAAAACCACTTTTCGCACTTGTGTTAGTGTTGAAAAACCACTTTTCGCACTTGTGTTGGTGCAGGAAACCACTTTTGCACTTGTATTAGTGTGGAAAAACCACTTTTCGCACTTGTGTTAGTGTTGAAAAACCACTTTTCGCACATGTGTTGGTGCAGGAAACAACTTTTGCACTTGTATTAGTGTGGAAAAAACACTTTTTGCACTTGTGATAGTGTTGAAAAACCACTTTTCGCACTTGTGTTAGTGTTGAAAAACCACTTTTCGCACTTGTGTTAGTGTCGAAAAACCACTTTTCGCACTTGTGTTGGTGCAGGAAACCACTTTTGCACTTGTAATAGTGTGGAAAACCACTTTTTGCACTTGTGATAGTGTTGAAAAACACTTTTCGCACTTGTGATAGTGTTGAAAAACCACTTTTCGCACTTGTGTTAGTGTTGAAAAACCACATTTCGCACTTGTGTTGGAGCAGGAAACCACTTTTGCACTTGTATTAGTGTGGAAAAAACACTTTTTGCACTTGTGATAGTGTTGAAAAACCACTTTTCGCACTTGTGTTAGTGTTGAAAAACCACTTTTTGCACTTGTGTTAGTGTTGAAAAACCACTTTTCGCACTTGTGTTAGTGTCGAAAAACCACTTTTCGCACTTGTGTTGGTGCAGGAAACCACTTTTGCACTTGTAATAGTGTGGCAAAACCACTTTTTGCACTTGTGTTAGTGTTGAAAAACCACTTTTCGCACTTGTGTTAGTGTTGAAAAACAACTTTTCGCACTTGTGTTAGTGTTGAAAAACCACTTTTCGCACTTGTGTTGGTGCAGGAAACCACTTTTGCACTTGTATTAGTGTGGAAAAAACACTTTTCGCACTTGTGTTAGTGTTGAAAAACCACTTTTCGCACTTGTGTTAGTGTTGAAAAACCACTTTTCGCACTTGTGTTGGTGTAGGAAACCACTTTTGCACTTGTATTAGTGTGGAAAAAACACTTTTTGCACTTGTGATAGTGTTGAAAAACCACTTTTCGCACTTGTGTGAGTGTTGAAAAACCACTTTTCGCACTTGTGTTAGTGTTGAAAAACCACTTTTCGCACTTGTGTTGGTGCAGGAAACCACTTTTGCACTTGTATTAGTGTGGAAAAACCACTTTTCGCACTTGTGTTAGTGTTGAAAAACCACTTTTCGCACTTGTGTTAGTGTTGAAAAACCACTTTTCGCACATGTGTTGGTGCAGGAAACCACTTTTGCACTTGTATTAGTGTAGAAAAAACACTTTTTGCACTTGTGATAGTGTTGAAAAACCACTTTTCGCACTTGTGTTAGTGTTGAAAAAACACTTTTCGCACTTGTGTTAGTGTTGAAAAACCACATTTCGCACTTGTGTTAGTGTTGAAAAACCACTTTTCGCACTTGTGTTAGTGTTGAAAAACCACTTTTCGCACTTGTGTTGGTGCAGGAAACCACTTTTGCACTTGTATTAGTGTGGAAAAAACACTTTTTGCACTTGTGATAGTGTTGAAAAACCACTTTTCGCCCTTGTGTTAGTGTTGAAAAACCACTTTTCGCACTTGTGTTGGTGCAGGAAACCACTTTTGCACTTGTATTAGTGTGGAAAAACCACTTTTTACACTTGTGTTAGTGTTGAAAAACCACTTTTCGCACTTGTATTAGTGTTGAAAAACAACTTTTCGCACTTGTGTTAGTGTTGAAAAACCACTTTTCGCACTTGTGTTGGTGCAGCAAACCACTTTTGCACTTGTATTAGTGTGGAAAAAACACTTTTCGCACTTGTGTTAGTGTTGAAAAACCACTTTTCGCACTTGTGTTAGTGTTGAAAAACCACTTTTCGCACTTGTGTTAGTGTTGAAAAACCACTTTTCGCACTTGTGTTGGTGTAGGAAACCACTTTTGCACTTGTATTAGTGTGGAAAAAACACTTTTTGCACTTGTGATAGTGTTGAAAAACCACTTTTCGCACTTGTGTTATTGTTGAAAAACCACTTTTTGCACTTGTGTTAGTGTTGAAAAACCACTTTTCGCACTTGTGTTAGTGTCGAAAAACCACTTTTCGCACTTGTGTTGGTGCAGGAAACCACTTTTGCACTTGCAATAGTGTGGCAAAACCACTTTTTGCATTTGTGTTAGTGTTGAAAAACCACTTTTCGCACTTGTGTTAGTGTTGAAAAACAACTTTTCGCACTTGTGTTAGTGTTGAAAAACCACTTTTCGCACTTGTGTTGGTGCAGGAAACCACTTTTGCACTTGTATTAGTGTGGAAAAAACACTTTTCGCACTTGTGTTAGTGTTGAAAAACCACTTTTCGCACTTGTGTTAGTGTTGAAAAACCACTTTTCGCACTTATGTTAGTGTTGAAAAACCACTTTTCGCACTTGTGTTGGTGTAGGAAACCACTTTTGCACTTGTATTAGTGTGGAAAAAACACTTTTTGCACTTGTGATAGTGTTGAAAAACCACTTTTTGCACTTGTGTTAGTGTTGAAAAACCACTTTTCGCACTTGTGTTAGTGTTGAAAAACCACTTTTTGCACTTGTGTTGGTGCAGGAAACCACTTTTGCACTTGTATTAGTGTGGATAAACCACTTTTCGCACTTGTGTTAGTGTTGAAAAACCACTTTTCGCACTTGTGTTAGTGTTGAAAAACCACTTTTCGCACATGTGTTGGTGCAGGAAACCACTTTTGCACTTGTATTAGTGTGGAAAAAACACTTTTTGCACTTGTGATAGTGTTGAAAAACCACTTTTCGCACTTGTGTTAGTGTTGAAAAAACACTTTTCGCACTTGTGTTAGTGTTGAAAAACCACTTTTCGCACTTGTGTTAGTGTTGAAAAAACACTTTTCGCACTTGTGTTAGTGTTGAAAAACCACATTTCGCACTTGTGTTAGTGTTGAAAAACCACTTTTCGCACTTGTGTTAGTGTTGAAAAACCACTTTTCGCACTTGTGTTGGTGCAGGAAACCACTTTTGCACTTGTATTAGTGTGGAAAAAACACTTTTTGCACTTGTGATAGTGTTGAAAAACCACTTTTCGCACTTGTGTTAGTGTTGAAAAACCACTTTTCGCACTTGTGTTGGTGCAGGAAACCACTTTTGCACTTGTATTAGTGTGGAAAAAACACTTTTTGCACTTGTGATAGTGTTGAAAAACCACTTTTCGCCCTTGTGTTAGTGTTGAAAAACCACTTTTCGCACTTGTGTTGGTGCAGGAAACCACTTTTGCACTTGTATTAGTGTGGAAAAACCACTTTTTACACTTGTGTTAGTGTTGAAAAACCACTTTTCGCACTTGTATTAGTGTTGAAAAACAACTTTTCGCACTTGTGTTAGTGTTGAAAAACCACTTTTCGCACTTGTGTTGGTGCAGCAAACCACTTTTGCACTTGTATTAGTGTGGAAAAAACACTTTTCGCACTTGTGTTAGTGTTGAAAAACCACTTTTCGCACTTGTGTTAGTGTTGAAAAACCACTTTTCGCACTTGTGTTAGTGTTGAAAAACCACTTTTCGCACTTGTGTTGGTGTAGGAAACCACTTTTGCACTTGTATTAGTGTGGAAAAAACACTTTTTGCACTTGTGATAGTGTTGAAAAACCACTTTTCGCACTTGTGTTAGTGTTGAAAAACCACTTTTTGCACTTGTGTTAGTGTTGAAAAACCACTTTTCGCACTTGTGTTAGTGTCGAAAAACCACTTTTCGCACTTGTGTTGGTGCAGGAAACCACTTTTGCACTTGCAATAGTGTGGCAAAACCACTTTTTGCATTTGTGTTAGTGTTGAAAAACCACTTTTCGCACTTGTGTTAGTGTTGAAAAACAACTTTTCGCACTTGTGTTAGTGTTGAAAAACCACTTTTCGCACTTGTGTTGGTGCAGGAAACCACTTTTGCACTTGTATTAGTGTGGAAAAAACACTTTTCGCACTTGTGTTAGTGTTGAAAAACCACTTTTCGCACTTGTGTTAGTGTTGAAAAACCACTTTTCGCACTTATGTTAGTGTTGAAAAACCACTTTTCGCACTTGTGTTGGTGTAGGAAACCACTTTTGCACTTGTATTAGTGTGGAAAAAACACTTTTTGCACTTGTGATAGTGTTGAAAAACCACTTTTTGCACTTGTGTTAGTGTTGAAAAACCACTTTTCGCACTTGTGTTAGTGTTGAAAAACCACTTTTTGCACTTGTGTTGGTGCAGGAAACCACTTTTGCACTTGTATTAGTGTGGATAAACCACTTTTCGCACTTGTGTTAGTGTTGAAAAACCACTTTTCGCACTTGTGTTAGTGTTGAAAAACCACTTTTCGCACATGTGTTGGTGCAGGAAACCACTTTTGCACTTGTATTAGTGTGGAAAAAACACTTTTTGCACTTGTGATAGTGTTGAAAAACCACTTTTCGCACTTGTGTTAGTGTTGAAAAAACACTTTTCGCACTTGTGTTAGTGTTGAAAAACCACTTTTCGCACTTGTGTTAGTGTTGAAAAACCACTTTTCACACTTGTGTTAGTGTTGAAAAACCACTTTTCGCACTTGTGTTGGTACAGGAAACCACTTTTGCACTTGTATTAGTGTGGAAAAACCACTTTTCACACTTGTGTTAGTGTTGAAAAACCACTTTTCGCACTTGTGTTAGTGTTGAAAAACAACTTTTCGCACTTGTGTTAGTGTTGAAAAACCACTTTTCGCACTTGTGATGGTGCAGGAAACCACTTTTGCACTTGTATTAGTGTGGAAAAAACACTTTTCGCACTTGTGTTAGTGTTGAAAAACCACTTTTCGCACTTGTGTTAGTGTTGAAAAACCACTTTTCGCACTTGTGTTAGTGTTGAAAATCCACTTTTCGCACTTGTGTTGGTGTAGGAAACCACTTTTGCACTTGTATTAGTGTGGAAAAAACACTTTTTGCACTTGTGATAGTGTTGAAAAACCACTTTTCGCACTTGTGTTAGTGTTGAAAAACCACTTTTCGCACTTGTGTTAGTGTTGAAAAACCACTTTTCGCACTTGTGTTGGTGCAGGAAACCACTTTTGCACTTGTATTAGTGTGGAAAAAACACTTTTCGCACTTGTGTTAGTGTTGAAAAACCACTTTTCGCACTTGTGTTAGTGTTGAAAAACCACTTTTCGCACTTGTGTTAGTGTTGAAAAACCACTTTTCGCACTTGTGTTGGTGTAGGAAACCACTTTTGCACTTGTATTAGTGTGGAAAAAACACTTTTTGCACTTGTGATAGTGTTGAAAAACCACTTTTCGCACTTGTGTTAGTGTTGAAAAACCACTTTTCGCACTTGTGTTAGTGTTGAAAAACCACTTTTCGCACTTGTGTTGGTGCAGGAAACCACTTTTGCACTTGTATTAGTGTGGAAAAACCACTTTTCGCACTTGTGTTAGTGTTGAAAAACCACTTTTCGCACTTGTGTTGGTGCAGGAAACCACTTTTGCACTTGTATTAGTGTGGAAAAACCACTTTTCGCACTTGTGTTAGTGTTGAAAAACCACTTTTCGCACTTGTGTTAGTGTTGAAAAACCACTTTTCGCACATGTGTTGGTGCAGGAAACCACTTTTGCACTTGTATTAGTGTGGAAAAAACACTTTTTGCACTTGTGATAGTGTTGAAAAACCACTTTTCGAACTTGTGTTAGTGTTGAAAAACCACTTTTCGCACTTGTGTTGGTGCAGGAAACCACTTTTGCACTTGTATTAGTGTGGAAAAACCACTTTTCGCACTTGTGTTAGTGTTGAAAAACCACTTTTCGCACTTGTGTTAGTGTTGAAAAACCACTTATCGCACTGGTGTTAGTGTTGAAAAACCACTTTTCGCACTTGCGTTGGTGTGGAAAAAACACTTTTTGCACTTGTGATAGTGTTGAAAAACCACTTTTCGCACTTGTGTTAGTGTTGAAAAACCACTTTTCGCACTTGCGTTGGTGCAGGAAACCACTTATCGCACTTGTGTTAGTGTTGAAAAACCACTTTTCGCACTTGTGTTAGTGTCGAAAAACCACTTTTCGCACTTGTGTTGGTGCAGGAAACCACTTTTGCACTTGTAATAGCGTGGAAAAAACACTTTTTGCACTTGTGATAGTGTTGAAAAACCACTTTTCGCACTTGTGTTAGTGTTGAAAAACCACTTTTCGCACTTGTGTTAGTGTTGAAAAACCACTTTTCGCACTTGTGTTGGAGCAGGAAACCACTTTTGCACTTGTATTAGTGTGGAAAAAACACTTTTTGCACTTGTGATAGTGTTGAAAAACCACTTTTCGCACTTGTGTTAGTGTTGAAAAACCACTTTTCACACTTGTGTTAGTGTTGAAAAACCACTTTTCGCACATGTGTTGGTGCAGGAAACCACTTTTGCACTTGTATTAGTGTGGAAAAACCACTTTTTGCACTTGTGTTAGTGTTGAAAAACCATTTTTCGCACTTGTGTTAGTGTTGAAAAACCACTTTTCGCACTTGTGTTGGTGCAGGAAACCACTTTTGCACTTGTATTAGTGTGGAAAAAACACTTTTTGCACTTGTGATAGTGTTGAAAAACCACTTTTAGCCCTTGTGTTAGTGTTGAAAAACCACTTTTCGCACTTGTGTTGGTGCAGGAAACCACATTTGCACTTGTATTAGTGTGGAAAAACCACTTTTGGCACTTGTGTTAGTGTTGAAAAACCACTTTTCGCACTTGTGTTAGTGTTGAAAAACAACTTTTCGCACTTGTGTTAGTGTTGAAAAACCACTTTTCGCACTTGTGTTGGTGCAGGAAACCACTTTTGCACTTGTATTAGTGTGGAAAAAACACTTTTCGCACTTGTGTTAGTGTTGAAAAACCACTTTTCGCACTTGTGTTAGTGTTGAAAAACCACTTTTCGCACTTGTGTTAGTGTTGAAAAACCACTTTTCGCACTTGTGTTGGTGTAGGAAACCACTTTTGCACTTGTATTAGTGTGGAAAAAACACTTTTTGCACTTGTGATAGTGTTGAAAAACCACTTTTCGCACTTGTGTTAGTGTTGAAAAACCACTTTTCGCACTTGTGTTAGTGTTGAAAAACCACTTTTCGCACTTGTGTTGGTGCAGGAAACCACTTTTGCACTTGTATTAGTGTGGAAAAACCACTTTTTGCACTTATGTTAGTGTTGAAAAACCACTTTTCGCACTTGTGTTAGTGTTGAAAAACCACTTTTCGCACATGTGTTGGTGCAGGAAACCACTTTTGCACTTGTATTAGTGTGGACAAAACACTTTTTGCACTTGTGATAGTGTTGAAAAACCACTTTTCGCACACTGTGTTAGTGTTGAAAAACCACTTTTCGCACTTGTGTTAGTGTTGAAAAACCACTTTTCGCACTTGTGTTAGTGTTGAAAAACCACTTTTCGCACTTGTGTTAGTATTGAAAAACCACTTTTCGCACTTGTGTTGGTGCAGGAAACCACTTTTGCACTTGTATTTGTGTGGAAAAAACACTTTTTGCACTTGTGATAGTGTTGAAAGACCACTTTTCTCACTTGTGTTAGTGTTGAAAAACCACTTTTCACAAGTGCGAAAGTGTTAGTTCACAAGTGTTAGTGTTGAAAAATCACTTTTCGCACTTGTGTTGGTGCAGGAAACCACTTTTCCACTTGTATTAGTGTGGAAAAAACACCATTTGCACTTGTGATAGTGTTGAAAAACCACTTTTCGAACTTGTGTTAGTGTTGAAAAACCACTTTTCGCACTTGTGTTGGTGCAGGAAACCACTTTTGCACTTGTATTAGTGTGGAAAAACCACTTTTCGCACTTGTGTTAGTGTTGAAAAACCACTTTTCGCACTTGTGTTCGTGTTGAAAAACCACTTTTCGCACATGTGTTGGTGCAGGAAACCACTTTTGCACTTGTATTAGTGTGGAAAAAACACTTTTTGCACTTGTGATAGTGTTGAAAAACCACTTTTCGCACTTGTGTTAGTGTTGAAAAACCACTTTTCGCACTTGTGTTAGTGTTGAAAAACCACTTTTCGCACTTGTGTTAGTGTTGAAAAACCACTTTTCGCACTTGTGTTAGTGTTGAAAAACCACTTTTCGCACTTGTGTTGGTGCAGGAAACCACTTTTGCACTTTTATTAGTGTGGAAAAAACACTTTTTGCACTTGTGATAGTGTTGAAAGACCACTTTTCTCACTTGTGTTAGTGTTGAAAAACCACTTTTCGCACTTGTGTTAGTGTGGAAAAAACACTTTTTGCACTTGTGATAGTGTTGAAAACCCACTTTTCGAACTTGTGTTAGTGTTGAAAAACCACTTTTCGCACTTGTGTTGGTGCAGGAAACCACTTTTGCACTTGCATTAGTGTGGAAAAACCACTTTTCGCACTTGTGTTAGTGTTGAAAAACCACTTTTCGTACTTGTGTTAATGTTGAAAAACCAGTTATCGCACTTGTGTTAGTGTTGAAAAACCACTTTTCGCACTTGTGTTGGTGCAGGAAACCACTTTTGCACTTGTATTAGTGTGGAAAAAACACTTCTCGCACTTGTGTTAGTGTTGAAAAACCACTTTTCGCACTTGTGTTAGTGTTGAAAAACCACTTTTCGCACTTGTGTTGGTGCAGGAAACCACTTTTGCACTTGTATTAGTGTGGAAAAAACACTTTTCGCACTTGTGTTAGTGTTAAAAAACCACTTTTCGCACTTGTGTTAGTGTTGAAAAACCACTTTTCGCACTTGTGCTAGTGTTGAAAAAACACTTTTTGCACTTGTGTTAGTGTTGAAAAACCACTTTTCGCACTTGTGTTGGTGCAGGAAACCACTTTTGCACTTGTATTAGTGTGGAAAAAACACTTTTCGCACTTGTGTTAGTGTTGAAAAAACACTTTTCGCACTTGTGTTAGTGTTGAAAAACTACTTTTCGCACGTGTGTTGGTGCAGGAAACCACTTTTGCACTTGTATTAGTGTGGAAAAAACACTTTTCACACTTGTGTTAGTGTTGAAAAACCACTTTTCGCACTTGTGTTAGTGTTGAAAAACCACTTTTCGCACTTGTGTTGGAGCAGGAAACCACTTTTGCACTTGTATTAGTGTGGAAAAAACACTTTTTGCACTTGTGATAGTGTTGAAAAACCACTTTTCGCACTTGTGTTAGTGTTGAAAAACCACTTTTCGCACTTGTGTTAGTGTTGAAAAACCACTTTTCGCACTTGTGTTGGTGTAGGAAACCACTTTTGCACTTGTATTAGTGTGGAAAAACACTTTTTGCACTTGTGATAGTGTTGAAAAACCACTTTTCGCACTTGTGTTAGTGTTGAAAAACCACTTTTTCGCACTTGTGTTAGTGTTGAAAAACCACTTTTCGCACTTGTGTTGGTGCAGGAAACCACTTTTGCACTTGTATTAGTGTGGAAAAACCACTTTTCGCACTTGTGTTAGTGTTGAAAAACCACTTTTCGCACTTGTGTTGGTGCAGGAAACCACTTTTGCACTTGTATTAGTGTGGAAAAACCACTTTTCGCACTTGTGTTAGTGTTGAAAAACCACTTTTCGCACTTGTGTTAGTGTTGAAAAACCACTTTTCGCACATGTGTTGGTGCAGGAAACCACTTTTGCACTTGTATTAGTGTGGAAAAAACACTTTTTGCACTTGTGATAGTGTTGAAAAACCACTTTTCGAACTTGTGTTAGTGTTGAAAACCACTTTTCGCACTTGTGTTGGTGCAGGAAACCACTTTTGCACTTGTATTAGTGTGGAAAAACCACTTTTCGCACTTGTGTTAGTGTTGAAAAACCACTTTTCGCACTTGTGTTAGTGTTGAAAAACCACTTATCGCACTGGTGTTAGTGTTGAAAAACCACTTTTCGCACTTGCGTTGGTGTGGAAAAAAACACTTTTTGCACTTGTGATAGTGTTGAAAAACCACTTTTCGCACTTGTGTTAGTGTTGAAAAACCACTTTTCGCACTTGTGTTGGTGCAGGAAACCACTTATCGCACTTGTGTTAGTGTTGAAAAACCACTTTTCGCACTTGTGTTAGTGTCGAAAAACCACTTTTCGCACTTGTGTTGGTGCAGGAAACCACTTTTGCACTTGTAATAGCGTGGAAAAAACACTTTTTGCACTTGTGATAGTGTTGAAAAACCACTTTTCGCACTTGTGTTAGTGTTGAAAAACCACTTTTCGCACTTGTGTTGGAGCAGGAAACCACTTTTGCACTTGTAATAGCGTGGAAAAAACACTTTTTGCACTTGTGATAGTGTTGAAAAAACACTTTTTGCACTTGTGTTAGTGTTGAAAAACCACTTTTCGCACTTGTGTTGGAGCAGGAAACCACTTTTGCACTTGTATTAGTGTGGAAAAAACACTTTTTGCACTTGTGATAGTGTTGAAAAACCACTTTTCGCACTTGTGTTTGTGTTGAAAAACCACTTTTCACACTTGTGTTAGTGTTGAAAAACCACTTTTCGCACTTGTGTTGGTGCAGGAAACCACTTTTGCACTTGTATTAGTGTGGAAAAACCACTTTTTGCACTTGTGTTAGTGTTGAAAAACCATTTTTCGCACTTGTGTTAGTGTTGAAAAACCACTTTTCGCACTTGTGTTGGTGCAGGAAACCACTTTTGCACTTGTATTAGTGTGGAAAAACACTTTTTGCACTTGTGATAGTGTTGAAAAACCACTTTTAGCCCTTGTGTTAGTGTTGAAAAACCACTTTTCGCACTTGTGTTGGTGCAGGAAACCACTTTTGCACTTGTATTAGTGTGGAAAAACCACTTTTGGCACTTGTGTTAGTGTTGAAAAACCACTTTTCGCACTTGTGTTAGTGTTGAAAAACAACTTTTCGCACTTGTGTTAGTGTTGAAAAACCACTTTTCGCACTTGTGTTGGTGCAGGAAACCACTTTTGCACTTGTATTAGTGTGGAAAAAACACTTTTCGCACTTGTGTTAGTGTTGAAAAACCACTTTTCGCACTTGTGTTAGTGTTGAAAAACCACTTTTCGCACTTGTGTTAGTGTTGAAAAACCACTTTTCGCACTTGTGTTGGTGTAGGAAACCACTTTTGCACTTGTATTAGTGTGGAAAAAACACTTTTTGCACTTGTGATAGTGTTGAAAAACCACTTTTCGCACTTGTGTTAGTGTTGAAAAACCACTTTTCGCACTTGTGTTGGTGCAGGAAACCACTTTTGCACTTGTATTAGTGTGGGAAAAAACACTTTTCGCACTTGTGTTAGTGTTGAAAAACCACTTTTCGCACTTGTGTTAGTGTTGAAAAACCACTTTTCGCACTTGTGTTAGTGTTGAAAAACACTTTTCGCACTTGTGTTGGTGTAGGAAACCACTTTTGCACTTGTATTAGTGTGGAAAAAAACACTTTTTGCACTTGTGATAGTGTTGAAAAACCACTTTTCGCACTTGTGTTAGTGTTGAAAAACACTTTTCGCACATGTGTTGGTGCAGGAAACCACTTTTGCACTTGTATTAGTGTGGAAAAAACACTTTTTGCACTTGTGATAGTGTTGAAAAACCACTTTTCGCACTTGTGTTAGTGTTGAAAAAACACTTTTCGCACTTGTGTTAGTGTTGAAAAACCACTTTTCGCACTTGTGTTAGTGTTGAAAAAACACTTTTCGCACTTGTGTTAGTGTTGAAAAACCACATTTCGCACTTGTGTTAGTGTTGAAAAACCACTTTTCGCACTTGTGTTAGTGTTGAAAAACCACTTTTCGCACTTGTGTTGGTGCAGGAAACCACTTTTGCACTTGTATTAGTGTGGAAAAAACACTTTTTGCACTTGTGATAGTGTTGAAAAACCACTTTTCGCACTTGTGTTAGTGTTGAAAAACCACTTTTCGCACTTGTGTTGGTGCAGGAAACCACTTTTGCACTTGTATTAGTGTGGAAAAAACACTTTTTGCACTTGTGATAGTGTTGAAAAACCACTTTTCGCCCTTGTGTTAGTGTTGAAAAACCACTTTTCGCACTTGTGTTGGTGCAGGAAACCACTTTTGCACTTGTATTAGTGTGGAAAAACCACTTTTTACACTTGTGTTAGTGTTGAAAAACCACTTTTCGCACTTGTATTAGTGTTGAAAAACAACTTTTCGCACTTGTGTTAGTGTTGAAAAACCACTTTTCGCACTTGTGTTGGTGCAGCAAACCACTTTTGCACTTGTATTAGTGTGGAAAAAACACTTTTCGCACTTGTGTTAGTGTTGAAAAACCACTTTTCGCACTTGTGTTAGTGTTGAAAAACCACTTTTCGCACTTGTGTTAGTGTTGAAAAACCACTTTTCGCACTTGTGTTGGTGTAGGAAACCACTTTTGCACTTGTATTAGTGTGGAAAAAACACTTTTTGCACTTGTGATAGTGTTGAAAAACCACTTTTCGCACTTGTGTTAGTGTTGAAAAACCACTTTTTGCACTTGTGTTAGTGTTGAAAAACCACTTTTCGCACTTGTGTTAGTGTCGAAAAACCACTTTTCGCACTTGTGTTGGTGCAGGAAACCACTTTTGCACTTGCAATAGTGTGGCAAAACCACTTTTTGCATTTGTGTTAGTGTTGAAAAACCACTTTTCGCACTTGTGTTAGTGTTGAAAAACAACTTTTCGCACTTGTGTTAGTGTTGAAAAACCACTTTTCGCACTTGTGTTGGTGCAGGAAACCACTTTTGCACTTGTATTAGTGTGGAAAAAACACTTTTCGCACTTGTGTTAGTGTTGAAAAACCACTTTTCGCACTTGTGTTAGTGTTGAAAAACCACTTTTCGCACTTATGTTAGTGTTGAAAAACCACTTTTCGCACTTGTGTTGGTGTAGGAAACCACTTTTGCACTTGTATTAGTGTGGAAAAAACACTTTTTGCACTTGTGATAGTGTTGAAAAACCACTTTTTGCACTTGTGTTAGTGTTGAAAAACCACTTTTCGCACTTGTGTTAGTGTTGAAAAACCACTTTTTGCACTTGTGTTGGTGCAGGAAACCACTTTTGCACTTGTATTAGTGTGGATAAACCACTTTTCGCACTTGTGTTAGTGTTGAAAAACCACTTTTCGCACTTGTGTTAGTGTTGAAAAACCACTTTTCGCACATGTGTTGGTGCAGGAAACCACTTTTGCACTTGTATTAGTGTGGAAAAAACACTTTTTGCACTTGTGATAGTGTTGAAAAACCACTTTTCGCACTTGTGTTAGTGTTGAAAAAACACTTTTCGCACTTGTGTTAGTGTTGAAAAACCACTTTTCGCACTTGTGTTAGTGTTGAAAAACCACTTTTCACACTTGTGTTAGTGTTGAAAAACCACTTTTCGCACTTGTGTTGGTACAGGAAACCACTTTTGCACTTGTATTAGTGTGGAAAAACCACTTTTCACACTTGTGTTAGTGTTGAAAAACCACTTTTCGCACTTGTGTTAGTGTTGAAAAACAACTTTTCGCACTTGTGTTAGTGTTGAAAAACCACTTTTCGCACTTGTGATGGTGCAGGAAACCACTTTTGCACTTGTATTAGTGTGGAAAAAACACTTTTCGCACTTGTGTTAGTGTTGAAAAACCACTTTTCGCACTTGTGTTAGTGTTGAAAAACCACTTTTCGCACTTGTGTTAGTGTTGAAAATCCACTTTTCGCACTTGTGTTGGTGTAGGAAACCACTTTTGCACTTGTATTAGTGTGGAAAAAACACTTTTTGCACTTGTGATAGTGTTGAAAAACCACTTTTCGCACTTGTGTTAGTGTTGAAAAACCACTTTTCGCACTTGTGTTAGTGTTGAAAAACCACTTTTCGCACTTGTGTTGGTGCAGGAAACCACTTTTGCACTTGTATTAGTGTGGAAAAAACACTTTTCGCACTTGTGTTAGTGTTGAAAAACCACTTTTCGCACTTGTGTTAGTGTTGAAAAACCACTTTTCGCACTTGTGTTAGTGTTGAAAAACCACTTTTCGCACTTGTGTTGGTGTAGGAAACCACTTTTGCACTTGTATTAGTGTGGAAAAAACACTTTTTGCACTTGTGATAGTGTTGAAAAACCACTTTTCGCACTTGTGTTAGTGTTGAAAAACCACTTTTCGCACTTGTGTTAGTGTTGAAAAACCACTTTTCGCACTTGTGTTGGTGCAGGAAACCACTTTTGCACTTGTATTAGTGTGGAAAAACCACTTTTCGCACTTGTGTTAGTGTTGAAAAACCACTTTTCGCACTTGTGTTGGTGCAGGAAACCACTTTTGCACTTGTATTAGTGTGGAAAAACCACTTTTCGCACTTGTGTTAGTGTTGAAAAACCACTTTTCGCACTTGTGTTAGTGTTGAAAAACCACTTTTCGCACATGTGTTGGTGCAGGAAACCACTTTTGCACTTGTATTAGTGTGGAAAAAACACTTTTTGCACTTGTGATAGTGTTGAAAAACCACTTTTCGAACTTGTGTTAGTGTTGAAAAACCACTTTTCGCACTTGTGTTGGTGCAGGAAACCACTTTTGCACTTGTATTAGTGTGGAAAAACCACTTTTCGCACTTGTGTTAGTGTTGAAAAACCACTTTTCGCACTTGTGTTAGTGTTGAAAAACCACTTATCGCACTGGTGTTAGTGTTGAAAAACCACTTTTCGCACTTGCGTTGGTGTGGAAAAAACACTTTTTGCACTTGTGATAGTGTTG
This sequence comes from Myxine glutinosa, assembly GCF_964187855.1. Classification (NCBI taxonomy): domain Eukaryota; kingdom Metazoa; phylum Chordata; class Myxini; order Myxiniformes; family Myxinidae; genus Myxine; species Myxine glutinosa. The sequence goes on from NW_027619648.1 coordinate 33,418, forward strand.
AAAAACCACTTTTCGCACTTGTGTTAGTGTTGAAAAACCACTTTTCGCACTTGCGTTGGTGCAGGAAACCACTTATCGCACTTGTGTTAGTGTTGAAAAACCACTTTTCGCACTTGTGTTAGTGTCGAAAAACCACTTTTCGCACTTGTGTTGGTGCAGGAAACCACTTTTGCACTTGTAATAGCGTGGAAAAAACACTTTTTGCACTTGTGATAGTGTTGAAAAACCACTTTTCGCACTTGTGTTAGTGTTGAAAAACCACTTTTCGCACTTGTGTTAGTGTTGAAAAACCACTTTTCGCACTTGTGTTGGAGCAGGAAACCACTTTTGCACTTGTATTAGTGTGGAAAAAACACTTTTTGCACTTGTGATAGTGTTGAAAAACCACTTTTCGCACTTGTGTTAGTGTTGAAAAACCACTTTTCACACTTGTGTTAGTGTTGAAAAACCACTTTTCGCACATGTGTTGGTGCAGGAAACCACTTTTGCACTTGTATTAGTGTGGAAAAACCACTTTTTGCACTTGTGTTAGTGTTGAAAAACCATTTTTCGCACTTGTGTTAGTGTTGAAAAACCACTTTTCGCACTTGTGTTGGTGCAGGAAACCACTTTTGCACTTGTATTAGTGTGGAAAAAACACTTTTTGCACTTGTGATAGTGTTGAAAAACCACTTTTAGCCCTTGTGTTAGTGTTGAAAAACCACTTTTCGCACTTGTGTTGGTGCAGGAAACCACATTTGCACTTGTATTAGTGTGGAAAAACCACTTTTGGCACTTGTGTTAGTGTTGAAAAACCACTTTTCGCACTTGTGTTAGTGTTGAAAAACAACTTTTCGCACTTGTGTTAGTGTTGAAAAACCACTTTTCGCACTTGTGTTGGTGCAGGAAACCACTTTTGCACTTGTATTAGTGTGGAAAAAACACTTTTCGCACTTGTGTTAGTGTTGAAAAACCACTTTTCGCACTTGTGTTAGTGTTGAAAAACCACTTTTCGCACTTGTGTTAGTGTTGAAAAACCACTTTTCGCACTTGTGTTGGTGTAGGAAACCACTTTTGCACTTGTATTAGTGTGGAAAAAACACTTTTTGCACTTGTGATAGTGTTGAAAAACCACTTTTCGCACTTGTGTTAGTGTTGAAAAACCACTTTTCGCACTTGTGTTAGTGTTGAAAAACCACTTTTCGCACTTGTGTTGGTGCAGGAAACCACTTTTGCACTTGTATTAGTGTGGAAAAACCACTTTTTGCACTTATGTTAGTGTTGAAAAACCACTTTTCGCACTTGTGTTAGTGTTGAAAAACCACTTTTCGCACATGTGTTGGTGCAGGAAACCACTTTTGCACTTGTATTAGTGTGGACAAAACACTTTTTGCACTTGTGATAGTGTTGAAAAACCACTTTTCGCACACTGTGTTAGTGTTGAAAAACCACTTTTCGCACTTGTGTTAGTGTTGAAAAACCACTTTTCGCACTTGTGTTAGTGTTGAAAAACCACTTTTCGCACTTGTGTTAGTATTGAAAAACCACTTTTCGCACTTGTGTTGGTGCAGGAAACCACTTTTGCACTTGTATTTGTGTGGAAAAAACACTTTTTGCACTTGTGATAGTGTTGAAAGACCACTTTTCTCACTTGTGTTAGTGTTGAAAAACCACTTTTCACAAGTGCGAAAGTGTTAGTTCACAAGTGTTAGTGTTGAAAAATCACTTTTCGCACTTGTGTTGGTGCAGGAAACCACTTTTCCACTTGTATTAGTGTGGAAAAAACACCATTTGCACTTGTGATAGTGTTGAAAAACCACTTTTCGAACTTGTGTTAGTGTTGA
>NW_027619649.1:0-35230 GCF_964187855.1 Myxine glutinosa
TTTTGCACTAGTGATAGTGTTGATAAACCACTTTTCGCACTTGTGTTAGTGTTGAAAAACCACCTTTCGCACTTGTGTTGGTGCAGGAAACCACTTTTGCACTTGTATTAGTGTGGCAAAACCACTTTTCGCACTTGTGTTCGTGTTGAAAAACCACTTTTCGCACTTGTGTTAGTGTTGAAAAACCACTTTCTGCACTTGTGTTGGTGCAGGAAACCACTTTTGCACTTGTATTAGTGTGGAAAAAACTCTTTTTGCACTTGTGACAGTGTTGAAAAACCACTTTTCACACTTGTGTTAGTGTTGAAAAACCACTTTTCGCACTTGTGTTGGTGCAGGAAACCACTTTTGCACTTATATTAGTGTGGATAAACCACTCTTCGCACTTGTGTTAGTGTTGAAAAACCACTTTTGCACTTGTATTAGTGTGGCAAAACCACTTTTCGCACTTGTGTTCGTGTTGAAAAACCACTTTTTACACTTGTGTTAGTGTTGAAAACCCACTTTTGCACCTGTATTAGTGTGGAAAAAACTCTTTTTGCACTTGTGATAGTGTTGAAAAACCACTTTTCGCACTTGTGTTAGTGTTGAAAAACCACTTTTCGCACTTGTGTTGGTGCAGGAAACCACTTTTGCACTTGTATTAGTGTGGATAAACCACTTTTCGCACTTGTGTTAGTGTTGAAAAACCACTTTTCGCACTTGTGTTAGTGTTGAAAAACCACTTTTCGCACTTGTGTTGGCGTAGGAAACCACTTTTCGCACTTGTGTTAGTGTTGAAAATACACTTTTCGCACTTGTGTTGGTGAAGGAAACCACATTTCGCACTTGTGTTTGTGTTGAAAAACCACTTTTCGCACTTGTGTTGGTGTAGGAAACCACTTTTCGCACTTGTGTTAGTGTTGAATAAACACTTTTCGCACTTGTGTTGTTGAAGGAAACCACTTTTCGCACTTGTGTTAGTGTTGAAAACCCACTTTTCGCACTTTTGTTGGTGTCGGAAACCACTTCGCACTTGTGTTTGTGTTGAAACCCCACTTTTCGCACTTGTGTTGGTGTAGCAAACGACTTCTCGCACTTGTATTATGTGGCAAAACCACCTTTCGCACTGGTGTTGGTGTAGGAAACCAATTTTCGCAATTGTGTTGGTGTAGGAAACTACTTTTCGCACTTGTGTTAGTGTTGAAAAACCACTTTTCGCACTTGTGTTGGTGCAGGAAACCACTTTTGCACTTGTATTAGTGTGGAAAAACCACTTTTCGCACTTGTGTTAGTGTTGAAAAACCACTTTTCGCACTTGTGTTGGTGTAGGAAACCACTTTTCGCACTTGTGTTAGTGTTGAAAAACCAATTTTCGCACTTGTGTTGGTGTAGGAAACCACTTTTCGCACTTGTGTTGGTGTAGGAAACCACTTTTCGCACTTGTGTTAGTGTTGAAAAACCACTTTTCGCACTTGTATTGGTGTAGGAAACCACTTTTCGCACTTGTGTTAGTGTTGAAAATACACTTTTCGCACTTGTGTTGGTGAAGGAAACCACTTTTCGCACTTGTGTTAGTGTTGAAAACCCACTTTTCGCACTTGTGTTGGTGATGGAAACCACTTTTCGCACTTGTGTTAGTGTTGAAAATCCATTCTTCGCACTTGTGTTGGTGGAGAAAACCACTTTTCGCACTTGTGTTAGTGTTGAAAACCCACTTTTCGCACTGGTGTTGGTGCAGGAAACCACTTTTGCACTTGTATTAGTGTGGAAAAAACACTTTTTGCACTTGTGATAGTGTTGAAAAACCACTTTTCGCACTTGTGTTAGTGTTGAAAAACCACTTTTCGCACATGTGTTGGTGCAGGAAACCACTTTTGCACTTGTATTAGTGTGGAAAAACCACTTTTCGCACTTGTGTTAGTGTTGAAAAACCACTTTTCGCACTTGTGTTAGTGTGGATAAACCACTTTTCGCACTTGTGTTAGTGTTGAAAAACCACTTTTCGCACTTGTGTTAGTGTTGAAAAACCACTTTTCGCACTTGTGTTGGCGTAGGAAACCACTTTTCGCACTTGTGTTAGTGTTGAAAATACACTTTTCGCACTTGTGTTGGTGAAGGAAACCACTTTTCGCACTTGTGTTTGTGTTGAAAAACCACTTTTCGCACTTGTGTTGGTGTAGGAAACCACTTTTCGCACTTGTGTTAGTGTTGAATAAACACTTTTCGCACTTGTGTTGTTGAAGGAAACCACTTTTCGCACTTGTGTTAGTGTTGAAAACCCACTTTTCGCACTTTTGTTGGTGTCGGAAACCACTTCGCACTTGTGTTTGTGTTGAAACCCCACTTTTCGCACTTGTGTTGGTGTAGCAAACGACTTCTCGCACTTGTATTATGTGGCAAAACCACCTTTCGCACTGGTGTTGGTGTAGGAAACCAATTTTCGCAATTGTGTTGGTGTAGGAAACTACTTTTCGCACTTGTGTTAGTGTTGAAAAACCACTTTTCGCACTTGTGTTGGTGCAGGAAACCACTTTTGCACTTGTATTAGTGTGGAAAAACCACTTTTCGCACTTGTGTTAGTGTTGAAAAACCACTTTTCGCACTTGTGTTGGTGTAGGAAACCACTTTTCGCACTTGTGTTAGTGTTGAAAAACCAATTTTCGCACTTGTGTTGGTGTAGGAAACCACTTTTCGCACTTGTGTTGGTGTAGGAAACCACTTTTCGCACTTGTGTTAGTGTTGAAAAACCACTTTTCGCACTTGTATTGGTGTAGGAAACCACTTTTCGCACTTGTGTTAGTGTTGAAAATACACTTTTCGCACTTGTGTTGGTGAAGGAAACCACTTTTCGCACTTGAGTTAGTGTTGAAAAAACACTTTTCGCACTTGTGTAGGTGTAGGAAACCACTTTTCACACTTGTGTTAGTGTTGAAAACCCACTTTTCGCACTTGTGTTGGTGATGGAAACCACTTTTCGCACTTGTGTTAGTGTTGAAAATCCATTCTTCGCACTTGTGTTGGTGGAGAAAACCACTTTTCGCACTTGTGTTAGTGTTGAAAACCCACTTTTCGCACTGGTGTTGGTGCAGGAAACCACTTTTGCACTTGTATTAGTGTGGAAAAAACACTTTTTGCACTTGTGATAGTGTTGAAAAACCACTTTTTGCACTTGTGTTAGTGTTGAAAAACCACTTTTCGCACATGTGTTGGTGCAGGAAACCACTTTTGCACTTGTATTAGTGTGGAAAAACCACTTTTCGCACTTGTGTTAGTGTTGAAAAACCACTTTTCGCACTTGTGTTAGTCTTGAAAAACCACATTTCGCACTTGTGTTGGTGCAGGAAACCACTTTTGCACTTGTATTAGTGTCGAAAAAACTCTTTTTGCACTTGTGATAGTGTTGAAAAACCACTTTTCGCACTTGTGTTAGTGTTGAAAAACCACCTTTCACACTTGTGTTGGTGCAGGAAACCACTTTTGCACTTGTATTAGTGTGGCAAAACCACTTTTCGCACTTGTGTTCGTGTTGAAAAACCACTTTTCGCACTTGTGTTAGTGTTGAAAAACCACTTTTTGCACTTGTGTTGGTGCAGGAAACCACTTTTGCACTTGTATTAGTGTGGCAAAAACTCTTTTTGCACTTGTGATAGTGTTGAAAAACCACATTTCGCACTTGTGTTAGTGTTGAAAAACCACTTTTCGCACTTGTGTTGGTGCAGGAACCACTTTTGCACTTGTATTAGTGTGGATAAACCACTTTTCGCACTTGTGTTAGTGTTGAAAAACCACTTTTGCACTTGTATTAGTGTGGCAAAACCACTTTTCGCACTTGTGTTCGTGTTGAAAAACCACTTTTCACACTTGTGTTAGTGTTGAAAACCCACTTTTCGCACTTGTGTTAGTGTTGAAAAACCACTTTCCGCACTTGTGTTAGTGTTGAAAAACCACTTTTCGCACTTGTGTTGGTGTAGGAAACCACTTTTCGCACTTGTGTTAGTGTTGAAAAACCACTTTTCGCACTTGTGTTGGTGCAGGAAACCACTTTTGCACTTGTATTAGTGTGGAAAAACCACTTTTCGCACTTGTGTTAGTGTTGAAAAACCACTTTTCGCACTTGTGTTGGTGTAGGAAACCACTTTTTGCACTTGTGTTAGTGTTGAAAAACCACTTTTCGCACTTGTGTTGGTGTAGGAAACCACTTTTCGCACTTGTGTTGGTGTAGGAAACCACTTTTCGCACTTGTGTTAGTGTTGAAAAACCACTTTTCGCACTTGTGTTGGTGTAGGAAACCACTTTTCGCACTTGTGTTGGTGTAGGAAACCACTTTTCGCACTTGTGTTAGTGTTGAAAAACCACTTTTCGCACTTGTGTTAGTCTTGAAAAACCACATTTCGCACTTGTGTTGGTGCAGGAAACCACTTTTGCACTTGTATTAGTGTGGAAAAAACTCTTTTTGCACTTGTGATAGTGTTGAAAAACCACTTTTCGCACTTGTGTTAGTGTTGAAAAACCACCTTTCACACTTGTGTTGGTTGGTGCAGGAAACCACTTTTGCACTTGTATTAGTGTGGCAAAACCACTTTTCGCACTTGTGTTCGTGTTGAAAAACCACTTTTCGCACTTGTGTTAGTGTTGAAAAACCACTTTTTGCACTTGTGTTGGTGCAGGAAACCACTTTTGCACTTGTATTAGTGTGGCAAAAACTCTTTTTGCACTTGTGATAGTGTTGAAAAACCACATTTCGCACTTGTGTTAGTGTTGAAAAACCACTTTTCGCACTTGTGTTGGTGCAGGAACCACTTTTGCACTTGTATTAGTGTGGATAAACCACTTTTCGCACTTGTGTTAGTGTTGAAAAACCACTTTTGCACTTGTATCAGTGTGGCAAAACCACTTTTCGCACTTGTGTTCGTGTTGAAAAACCACTTTTCACACTTGTGTTAGTGTTGAAAACCCACTTTTCGCACTTGTGTTAGTGTTGAAAAACCACTTTCCGCACTTGTGTTAGTGTTGAAAAACCACTTTTCGCACTTGTGTTGGTGTAGGAAACCACTTTTCGCACTTGTGTTAGTGTTGAAAAACCACTTTTCGCACTTGTGTTGGTGCAGGAAACCACTTTTGCACTTGTATTAGTGTGGAAAAACCACTTTTCGCACTTGTGTTAGTGTTGAAAAACCACTTTTCGCACTTGTGTTGGTGTAGGAAACCACTTTTTGCACTTGTGTTAGTGTTGAAAAACCACTTTTCGCACTTGTGTTGGTGTAGGAAACCACTTTTCGCACTTGTGTTGGTGTAGGAAACCACTTTTCGCACTTGTGTTAGTGTTGAAAAACCACTTTTCGCACTTGTGTTGGCGTAGGAAACCACTTTTCGCACTTGTGTTAGTGTTGAAAATACACTTTTCGCACTTGTGTTGGTGAAGGAAACCACTTTTCGCACTTGAGTTAGTGTTGAAAAAACACTTTTCGCACTTGTGTAGGTGTAGGAAACCACTTTTCGCACTTGTGTTAGTGTTGAAAACCCACTTTTCGCACTTGTGTTGGTGATGGAAACCACTTTTCGCACTTGTGTTAGTGTTGAAAATCCATTCTTCGCACTTGTGTTGGTGGAGAAAACCACTTTTCGCACTTGTGTTAGTGTTGAAAACCCACTTTTCGCACTGGTGTTGGTGCAGGAAACCACTTTTGCACTTGTATTAGTGTGGAAAAAACACTTTTTGCACTTGTGATAGTGTTGAAAAACCACTTTTCGCACTTGTGTTAGTGTTGAAAAACCACTTTTCACACATGTGTTGGTGCAGGAAACCACTTTTGCACTTGTATTAGTGTGGAAAAACCACTTTTCGCACTTGTGTTAGGGTTGAAAAACCACTTTTCGCACTTGTGTTAGTGTTGAAAAACCACATTTCGCACTTGTGTTGGTGCAGGAAACCACTTTTGCACTTGTATTAGTGTGGAAAAAACTCTTTTTGCACTTGTGATAGTGTTGAAAAACCACTTTTCGCACTTGTGTTAGTGTTGAAAAACCACTTTTCGCACTTGTGTTGGTGTAGGAAACCACTTTTCGCACTTGTGTTAGTGTTGAAAAACCAATTTTCGCACTTGTGTTGGTGTAGGAAACCACTTTTCGCACTTGTGTTGGTGTAGGAAACCACTTTTCGCACTTGTGTTAGTGTTGAAAAACCACTTTTCGCACTTGTATTGGTGTAGGAAACCACTTTTCGCACTTGTGTTAGTGTTGAAAATACACTTTTCGCACTTGTGTTGGTGAAGGAAACCACTTTTCGCACTTGAGTTAGTGTTGAAAAAACACTTTTCGCACTTGTGTAGGTGTAGGAAACCACTTTTCACACTTGTGTTAGTGTTGAAAACCCACTTTTCGCACTTGTGTTGGTGATGGAAACCACTTTTCGCACTTGTGTTAGTGTTGAAAATCCATTCTTCGCACTTGTGTTGGTGGAGAAAACCACTTTTCGCACTTGTGTTAGTGTTGAAAACCCACTTTTCGCACTGGTGTTGGTGCAGGAAACCACTTTTGCACTTGTATTAGTGTGGAAAAAACACTTTTTGCACTTGTGATAGTGTTGAAAAACCACTTTTCGCACTTGTGTTAGTGTTGAAAAACCACTTTTCGCACATGTGTTGGTGCAGGAAACCACTTTTGCACTTGTATTAGTGTGGAAAAACCACTTTTCGCACTTGTGTTAGTGTTGAAAAACCACTTTTCGCACTTGTGTTAGTCTTGAAAAACCACATTTCGCACTTGTGTTGGTGCAGGAAACCACTTTTGCACTTGTATTAGTGTGGCAAAACCACTTTTCGCACTTGTGTTCGTGTTGAAAAACCACTTTTCGCACTTGTGTTAGTGTTGAAAAACCACTTTTTGCACTTGTGTTGGTGCAGGAAACCACTTTTGCACTTGTATTAGTGTGGCAAAAACTCTTTTTGCACTTGTGATAGTGTTGAAAAACCACATTTCGCACTTGTGTTAGTGTTGAAAAACCACTTTTCGCACTTGTGTTGGTGCAGGAACCACTTTTGCACTTGTATTAGTGTGGATAAACCACTTTTCGCACTTGTGTTAGTGTTGAAAAACCACTTTTGCACTTGTATTAGTGTGGCAAAACCACTTTTCGCACTTGTGTTCGTGTTGAAAAACCACTTTTCACACTTGTGTTAGTGTTGAAAACCCACTTTTCGCACTTGTGTTAGTGTTGAAAAACCACTTTCAGCACTTGTGTTAGTGTTGAAAAACCACTTTTCGCACTTGTGTTGGTGTAGGAAACCACTTTTCGCACTTGTGTTAGTGTTGAAAAACCACTTTTCGCACTTGTGTTGGTGCAGGAAACCACTTTTGCACTTGTATTAGTGTGGAAAAACCACTTTTCGCACTTGTGTTAGTGTTGAAAAACCACTTTTCGCACTTGTGTTGGTGTAGGAAACCACTTTTTGCACTTGTGTTAGTGTTGAAAAACCACTTTTCGCACTTGTGTTGGTGTAGGAAACCACTTTTCGCACTTGTGTTGGTGTAGGAAACCACTTTTCGCACTTGTGTTAGTGTTGAAAAACCACTTTTCGCACTTGTGTTGGTGTAGGAAACCACTTTTCACACTTGTGTTGGTGTAGGAAACCACTTTTCGCACTTGTGTTAGTGTTGAAAAACCACTTTTCGCACTTGTGTTAGTCTTGAAAAACCACATTTCGCACTTGTGTTGGTGCAGGAAACCACTTTTGCACTTGTATTAGTGTGGAAAAAACTCTTTTTGCACTTGTGATAGTGTTGAAAAACCACTTTTCGCACTTGTGTTAGTGTTGAAAAACCACCTTTCACACTTGTGTTGGTTGGTGCAGGAAACCACTTTTGCACTTGTATTAGTGTGGCAAAACCACTTTTCGCACTTGTGATAGTGTTGAAAAACCACATTTCGCACTTGTGTTAGTGTTGAAAAACCACTTTTCGCACTTGTGTTGGTGCAGGAACCACTTTTGCACTTGTATTAGTGTGGATAAACCACTTTTCGCACTTGTGTTAGTGTTGAAAAACCACTTTTGCACTTGTATCAGTGTGGCAAAACCACTTTTCGCACTTGTGTTCGTGTTGAAAAACCACTTTTCACACTTGTGTTAGTGTTGAAAACCCACTTTTCGCACTTGTGTTAGTGTTGAAAAACCACTTTCCGCACTTGTGTTAGTGTTGAAAAACCACTTTTCGCACTTGTGTTGGTGTAGGAAACCACTTTTCGCACTTGTGTTAGTGTTGAAAAACCACTTTTCGCACTTGTGTTGGTGCAGGAAACCACTTTTGCACTTGTATTAGTGTGGAAAAACCACTTTTCGCACTTGTGTTAGTGTTGAAAAACCACTTTTCGCACTTGTGTTGGTGTAGGAAACCACTTTTTGCACTTGTGTTAGTGTTGAAAAACCACTTTTCGCACTTGTGTTGGTGTAGGAAACCACTTTTCGCACTTGTGTTGGTGTAGGAAACCACTTTTCGCACTTGTGTTAGTGTTGAAAAACCACTTTTCGCACTTGTGTTGGCGTAGGAAACCACTTTTCGCACTTGTGTTAGTGTTGAAAATACACTTTTCGCACTTGTGTTGGTGAAGGAAACCACTTTTCGCACTTGAGTTAGTGTTGAAAAAACACTTTTCGCACTTGTGTAGGTGTAGGAAACCACTTTTCGCACTTGTGTTAGTGTTGAAAACCCACTTTTCGCACTTGTGTTGGTGATGGAAACCACTTTTCGCACTTGTGTTAGTGTTGAAAATCCATTCTTCGCACTTGTGTTGGTGGAGAAAACCACTTTTCGCACTTGTGTTAGTGTTGAAAACCCACTTTTCGCACTGGTGTTGGTGCAGGAAACCACTTTTGCACTTGTATTAGTGTGGAAAAAACACTTTTTGCACTTGTGATAGTGTTGAAAAACCACTTTTCGCACTTGTGTTAGTGTTGAAAAACCACTTTTCACACATGTGTTGGTGCAGGAAACCACTTTTGCACTTGTATTAGTGTGGAAAAACCACTTTTCGCACTTGTGTTAGGGTTGAAAAACCACTTTTCGCACTTGTGTTAGTGTTGAAAAACCACATTTCGCACTTGTGTTGGTGCAGGAAACCACTTTTGCACTTGTATTAGTGTGGAAAAAACTCTTTTTGCACTTGTGATAGTGTTGAAAAACCACTTTTCGCACTTGTGTTAGTGTTGAAAAACCACTTTTCGCAATTGTGTTGGTGCAGGAAACCACTTTTGCACTTGTATTAGTGTGGCAAAACCACTTTTCGCACTTGTGTTCGTGTTGAAAAACCACTTTTCGTACTTGTGTTAGTGTTGAAAAACCACTTTTGCATTTGTATTAGTGTGGAAAAAACTCTTTTTGCACTTGTGATAGTGTTGAAAAACCACTTTTCGCACTTGTGTTAGTGTTGAAAAACCACTTTTCGCACTTGTGTTGGTGCAGGAAACCACTTTTGCACTTGTATTAGTGTGGATAAACCACTTTTCGCACTTGCGTTAGTGTTGAAAAACCACTTTTCGCACTTGTGTTAGTGTTGAAAAACCACTTTTCGCACTTGTGTTGGCGTAGGAAACCACTTTTCGCACTTGTGTTAGTGTTGAAAAAACACTTTTCGCACTTGTGTTAGTGTTGAAAAACCACTTTTCGCACTTGTGTTGGTGCAGGAAACCACTTTTGCACTTGTATTAGTGTGGATAAACCACTTTTCGCACTTGTGTTAGTGTTGAAAAACCACTTTTGCACTTGTATTAGTGTTGGCAAAACCACTTTTCGCACTTGTGTTCGTGTTGAAAAACCACTTTTTACACTTGTGTTAGTGTTGAAAACCCACTTTTGCACTTGTATTAGTGTGGAAAAAACTCTTTTTGCACTTGTGATAGTGTTGAAAAACCACTTTTCGCACTTGTGTTAGTGTTGAAAAACCACTTTTCGCACTTGTGTTGGTGCAGGAAACCACTTTTGCACTTGTATTAGTGTGGATAAACCACTTTTCGCACTTGTGTTAGTGTTGAAAAACCACTTTTCGCACTTGTGTTAGTGTTGAAAAACCACTTTTCGCACTTGTGTTGGCGTAGGAAACCACTTTTCGCACTTGTGTTAGTGTTGAAAATACACTTTTCGCACTTGTGTTGGTGAAGGAAACCACTTTTCGCACTTGTGTTTGTGTTGAAAAACCACTTTTCGCACTTGTGTTGGTGTAGGAAACCACTTTTCGCACTTGTGTTAGTGTTGAATAAACACTTTTCGCACTTGTGTTGTTGAAGGAAACCACTTTTCGCACTTGTGTTAGTGTTGAAAACCCACTTTTCGCACTTTTGTTGGTGTCGGAAACCACTTCGCACTTGTGTTTGTGTTGAAACCCCACTTTTCGCACTTGTGTTGGTGTAGCAAACGACTTCTCGCACTTGTATTATGTGGCAAAACCACCTTTCGCACTGGTGTTGGTGTAGGAAACCACTTTTCGCACTTGTGTTGGTGTAGGAAACTACTTTTCGCACTTGTGTTAGTGTTGAAAAACCACTTTTCGCACTTGTGTTGGAGCAGGAAACCACTTTTGCACTTGTATTAGTGTTGAAAAACCACATTTCGTACTTGTGTTGGTGCAGGAAACCACTTTTGCACTTGTATTAGTGTGGAAAAAACTCTTTTTGCACTTGTGATAGTGTTGAAAAACCACTTTTCGCACTTGTGATAGTGTTGAAAAACCACTTTTCGCACTTGTGTTAGTGTTGAAAAACCACCTTTCACACTTGTGTTGGTTGGTGCAGGAAACCACTTTTGCACTTGTATTAGTGTGGCAAAACCACTTTTCGCACTTGTGTTCGTGTTGAAAAACCACTTTTCGCACTTGTGTTAGTGTTGAAAAACCACTTTTTGCACTTGTGTTGGTGCAGGAAACCACTTTTGCACTTGTATTAGTGTGGCAAAAACTCTTTTTGCACTTGTGATAGTGTTGAAAAACCACATTTCGCACTTGTGTTAGTGTTGAAAAACCACTTTTCGCACTTGTGTTGGTGCAGGAACCACTTTTGCACTTGTATTAGTGTGGATAAACCACTTTTCGCACTTGTGTTAGTGTTGAAAAACCACTTTTGCACTTGTATCAGTGTGGCAAAACCACTTTTCGCACTTGTGTTCGTGTTGAAAAACCACTTTTCACACTTGTGTTAGTGTTGAAAACCCACTTTTCGCACTTGTGTTAGTGTTGAAAAACCACTTTCCGCACTTGTGTTAGTGTTGAAAAACCACTTTTCGCACTTGTGTTGGTGTAGGAAACCACTTTTCGCACTTGTGTTAGTGTTGAAAAACCACTTTTCGCACTTGTGTTGGTGCAGGAAACCACTTTTGCACTTGTATTAGTGTGGAAAAACCACTTTTCGCACTTGTGTTAGTGTTGAAAAACCACTTTTCGCACTTGTGTTGGTGTAGGAAACCACTTTTTGCACTTGTGTTAGTGTTGAAAAACCACTTTTCGCACTTGTGTTGGTGTAGGAAACCACTTTTCGCACTTGTGTTGGTGTAGGAAACCACTTTTCGCACTTGTGTTAGTGTTGAAAAACCACTTTTCGCACTTGTGTTGGCGTAGGAAACCACTTTTCGCACTTGTGTTAGTGTTGAAAATACACTTTTCGCACTTGTGTTGGTGAAGGAAACCACTTTTCGCACTTGAGTTAGTGTTGAAAAAACACTTTTCGCACTTGTGTAGGTGTAGGAAACCACTTTTCGCACTTGTGTTAGTGTTGAAAACCCACTTTTCGCACTTGTGTTGGTGATGGAAACCACTTTTCGCACTTGTGTTAGTGTTGAAAATCCATTCTTCGCACTTGTGTTGGTGGAGAAAACCACTTTTCGCACTTGTGTTAGTGTTGAAAACCCACTTTTCGCACTGGTGTTGGTGCAGGAAACCACTTTTGCACTTGTATTAGTGTGGAAAAAACACTTTTTGCACTTGTGATAGTGTTGAAAAACCACTTTTCGCACTTGTGTTAGTGTTGAAAAACCACTTTTCACACATGTGTTGGTGCAGGAAACCACTTTTGCACTTGTATTAGTGTGGAAAAACCACTTTTCGCACTTGTGTTAGGGTTGAAAAACCACTTTTCGCACTTGTGTTAGTGTTGAAAAACCACATTTCGCACTTGTGTTGGTGCAGGAAACCACTTTTGCACTTGTATTAGTGTGGAAAAAACTCTTTTTGCACTTGTGATAGTGTTGAAAAACCACTTTTCGCACTTGTGTTAGTGTTGAAAAACCACTTTTCGCAATTGTGTTGGTGCAGGAAACCACTTTTGCACTTGTATTAGTGTGGCAAAACCACTTTTCGCACTTGTGTTCGTGTTGAAAAACCACTTTTCGTACTTGTGTTAGTGTTGAAAAACCACTTTTGCACTTGTATTAGTGTGGAAAAAACTCTTTTTGCACTTGTGATAGTGTTGAAAAACCACTTTTCGCACTTGTGTTAGTGTTGAAAAACCACTTTTCGCACTTGTGTTGGTGCAGGAAACCACTTTTGCACTTGTATTAGTGTGGATAAACCACTTTTCGCACTTGTGTTAGTGTTGAAAAACCACTTTTCGCACTTGTGTTAGTGTTGAAAAACCACTTTTCGCACTTGTGTTGGCGTAGGAAACCACTTTTCGCACTTGTGTCAGTGTTGAAAAACCACTTTTCGCACTTATGTTAGTGTTGAAAAACCACTTTTCGCACTTGTGTTGGTGCAGGAAACCACTTTTGCACTTGTATTAGTGTGGATAAACCACTTTTCGCACTTGTGTTAGTGTTGAAAAACCACTTTTGCACTTGTATTAGTGTTGGCAAAACCACTTTTCGCACTTGTGTTCGTGTTGAAAAACCACTTTTTACACTTGTGTTAGTGTTGAAAACCCACTTTTGCACTTGTATTAGTGTGGAAAAAACTCTTTTTGCACTTGTGATAGTGTTGAAAAACCACTTTTCGCACTTGTGTTAGTGTTGAAAAACCACTTTTCGCACTTGTGTTGGTGCAGGAAACCACTTTTGCACTTGTATTAGTGTGGATAAACCACTTTTCGCACTTGTGTTAGTGTTGAAAAACCACTTTTCGCACTTGTGTTAGTGTTGAAAAACCACTTTTCGCACTTGTGTTGGCGTAGGAAACCACTTTTCGCACTTGTGTTAGTGTTGAAAATACACTTTTCGCACTTGTGTTGGTGAAGGAAACCACTTTTCGCACTTGTGTTTGTGTTGAAAAACCACTTTTCGCACTTGTGTTGGTGTAGGAAACCACTTTTCGCACTTGTGTTAGTGTTGAATAAACACTTTTCGCACTTGTGTTGTTGAAGGAAACCACTTTTCGCACTTGTGTTAGTGTTGAAAACACACTTTTCGCACTTTTGTTGGTGTCGGAAACCACTTCGCACTTGTGTTTGTGTTGAAACCCCACTTTTCGCACTTGTGTTGGTGTAGCAAACGACTTCTCGCACTTGTATTATGTGGCAAAACCACCTTTCGCACTGGTGTTGGTGTAGGAAACCACTTTTCGCACTTGTGTTGGTGTAGGAAACTACTTTTCGCACTTGTGTTAGTGTTGAAAAACCACTTTTCGCACTTGTGTTAGTGCAGGAAACCACTTTTGCACTTGTATTAATGTGGAAAAACCACTTTTCGCACTTGTGTTAGTGTTGAAAAACCACTTTTCGCACTTGTGTTGGTGTAGGAAACCACTTTTCGCACTTGTGTTAGTGTTGAAAAACCAATTTTCGCACTTGTGTTGGTGTAGGAAACCACTTTTCGCACTTGTGTTGGTGTAGGAAACCACTTTTCGCACTTGTGTTAGTGTTGAAAAACCACTTTTCGCACTTGTATTGGTGTAGGAAACCACTTTTCGCACTTGTGTTAGTGTTGAAAATACACTTTTCGCACTTGTGTTGGTGAAGGAAACCACTTTTCGCACTTGAGTTAGTGTTGAAAAAACACTTTTCGCACTTGTGTAGGTGTAGGAAACCACTTTTCACACTTGTGTTAGTGTTGAAAACCCACTTTTCGCACTTGTGTTGGTGATGGAAACCACTTTTCGCACTTGTGTTAGTGTTGAAAATCCATTCTTCGCACTTGTGTTGGTGGAGAAAACCACTTTTCGCACTTGTGTTAGTGTTGAAAACCCACTTTTCGCACTGGTGTTGGTGCAGGAAACCACTTTTGCACTTGTATTAGTGTGGAAAAAACACTTTTTGCACTTGTGATAGTGTTGAAAAACCACTTTTCGCACTTGTGTTAGTGTTGAAAAACCACTTTTCGCACTTGTGTTGGTGCAGGAAACCACTTTTGCACTTGTATTAGTGTGGAAAAACAATTTTCGCACTTGTGTTAGTGTTGAAAAACCACTTTTCGCACTTGTGTTAGTGTTGAAAAACCACTTTTCGCACTTGTATTGGTGCAGGAAACCACTTTTGCACTTGTATTAGTGTGGAAAAACCACTTTTCGCACTTGTGTTAGTGTTGAAAAACCACTTTTCGCACTTGTGTTAGTGTTGAAAAACCACTTTTCGCACTTGTGTTGGTGCAGGAAACCACTTTTGCACTTGTATTAGTGTGGAAAAAACACTTTTTGCACTTGTGATAGTGTTGAAAAACCACTTTTCGCACTTGTGTTAGTGTTGAAAAACCACTTTTCGCACTTGTGTTGGTGCAGGAAACCACTTTTGCACTTGTATTAGTGTGGAAAAACCACTTTTCGCACTTGTGTTAGTGTTGAAAAACCACTTTTTGCACTTGTGTTAGTGTTGAAAAACCACTTTTCGCACTTGTGTTGGTGCAGGAAACCACTTTTGCACTTGTATTAGTGTGGAAAAAACACTTTTTGCACTTGTGATAGTGTTGAAAAACCACTTTTCGCACTTGTGTTAGTGTTGAAAAAACCACTTTTCGAACTTGTGTTGGTGCAGGAAACCACTTTTGCACTTGTATTAGTGTGGAAAAAACACTTTTCGCACTTGTGTTAGTGTTGAAAAACCACTTTTCGCACTTGTGTTAGTGTTGAAAAACCACTTTTCGCACTTGTGTTGGTGCAGGAAACCACTTTTGCACTTGTATTAGTGTGGATAAACCACTTTTCGCACTTGTGTTAGTGTTGAAAAACCACTTTTCGCACTTGTGTTAGTGTTGATAAACCACTTTTCGCACTTGTGTTGGTGAAGGAAACCACTTTTGCACTTGTATTAGTGTGGAAAAAACACTTTTTGCACTTGTGATAGTGTTGAAAAACCACTTTTCGCACTTGTGTTAGTGTTGAAAAAACCACTTTTCGAACTTGTGTTGGTGCAGGAAACCACTTTTGCACTTGTATTAGTGTGGAAAAACCACTTTTCGCACTTGTGTTAGTGTTGAAAAACCACTTTTCGCACTTGTGTTAGTGTTGAAAAAACACTTTTCGCACTTGTGTTAGTGTTGAAAAACCACTTTTCGCACATGTGCTTGTGCAGGAAACCACTTTTGCACTTGAATTAGTGTGGAAAAACCACTTTTCGCACTTGTGTTAGTGTTGAAAAACCACTTTTTGCACTTGTGTTAGTGTTGAAAAACCACTTTCCGCACTTGTGTTGGTGCAGGAAACCACTTTTGCACTTGTATTAGTGTGGAAAAAACACTTTTTGCACTTGTGATAGTGTTGAAAAACCACTTTTCGCACTTGTGTTAGTGTTGAAAAACCACTTTTCGCACTTGTGTTGGTGCAGGAAACCACTTTTGCACTTGTATTAGTGTGGAAAAAACACTTTTCGCACTTGTGTTAGTGTTGAAAAACCACTTTTCGCACTTGTGTTAGTGTTGAAAAACCACTTTTCGCACTTGTGTTGGTGCAGGAAACCACTTTTGCACTTGTATTAGTGTGGAAAAACCACTTTTCGCACTTGTGTTAGTGTTGAAAAACCACTTTTCGCACTTGTGTTAGTGTTGAAAAACCACTTTTCGCACTTGTGTTGGTGCAGGAAACCACTTTTGCACTTGTATTAGTGTGGAAAAAACACTTTTTGCACTTGTGATAGTGTTGAAAAACCACTTTTCGCACTTGTGTTAGTGTTGAAAAACCACTTTTCGCACTTGTGTTGGTGCAGGAAACCACTTTTGCACTTGTATTAGTGTGGAAAAAACACTTTTTGCACTTGTGATAGTGTTGAAAAACCACTTTTCGCACTTGTGTTAGTGTTGAAAAACCACTTTTCGCACTTGTGTTGGTGCAGGAAACCACTTTTGCACTTGTATTAGTGTGGAAAAAACACTTTTTGCACTTGTGATAGTGTTGAAAAACCACTTTTCGCACTTGTGTTAGTGTTGAAAAACCACTTTTCGCACTTGTGTTGGTGCAGGAAACCACTTTTGCACTTGTATTAGTGTGGAAAAACAATTTTCGCACTTGTGTTAGTGTTGAAAAACCACTTTTCGCACTTGTGTTAGTGTTGAAAAACCACTTTTCGCACTTGTATTGGTGCAGGAAACCACTTTTGCACTTGTATTAGTGTGGAAAAACCACTTTTCGCACTTGTGTTAGTGTTGAAAAACCACTTTTCGCACTTGTGTTAGTGTTGAAAAACCACTTTTCGCACTTGTGTTGGTGCAGGAAACCACTTTTGCACTTGTATTAGTGTGGAAAAAACACTTTTTGCACTTGTGATAGTGTTGAAAAACCACTTTTCGCACTTGTGTTAGTGTTGAAAAACCACTTTTCGCACTTGTGTTGGTGCAGGAAACCACTTTTGCACTTGTATTAGTGTGGAAAAACCACTTTTCGCACTTGTGTTAGTGTTGAAAAACCACTTTTTGCACTTGTGTTAGTGTTGAAAAACCACTTTTCGCACTTGTGTTGGTGCAGGAAACCACTTTTGCACTTGTATTAGTGTGGAAAAAACACTTTTTGCACTTGTGATAGTGTTGAAAAACCACTTTTCGCACTTGTGTTAGTGTTGAAAAAACCACTTTTCGAACTTGTGTTGGTGCAGGAAACCACTTTTGCACTTGTATTAGTGTGGAAAAAACACTTTTTGCACTTGTGTTAGTGTTGAAAAACCACTTTTCGCACTTGTGTTAGTGTTGAAAAACCACTTTTCGCACTTGTGTTAGTGTTGAAAAACCACTTTTCGCACTTGTGTTGGTGCAGGAAACCACTTTTGCACTTGTATTAGTGTGGATAAACCACTTTTCGCACTTGTGTTAGTGTTGAAAAACCACTTTTCGCACTTGTGTTAGTGTTGATAAACCACTTTTCGCACTTGTGTTGGTGAAGGAAACCACTTTTGCACTTGTATTAGTGTGGAAAAAACACTTTTTGCACTTGTGATAGTGTTGAAAAACCACTTTTCGCACTTGTGTTAGTGTTGAAAAAACCACTTTTCGAACTTGTGTTGGTGCAGGAAACCACTTTTGCACTTGTATTAGTGTGGAAAAACCACTTTTCGCACTTGTGTTAGTGTTGAAAAACCACTTTTCGCACTTGTGTTAGTGTTGAAAAAACACTTTTCGCACTTGTGTTAGTGTTGAAAAACCACTTTTCGCACATGTGCTTGTGCAGGAAACCACTTTTGCACTTGAATTAGTGTGGAAAAACCACTTTTCGCACTTGTGTTAGTGTTGAAAAACCACTTTTTGCACTTGTGTTAGTGTTGAAAAACCACTTTCCGCACTTGTGTTGGTGCAGGAAACCACTTTTGCACTTGTATTAGTGTGGAAAAAACACTTTTTGCACTTGTGATAGTGTTGAAAAACCACTTTTCGCACTTGTGTTAGTGTTGAAAAACCACTTTTCGCACTTGTGTTGGTGCAGGAAACCACTTTTGCACTTGTATTAGTGTGGAAAAAACACTTTTCGCACTTGTGTTAGTGTTGAAAAACCACTTTTCGCACTTGTGTTAGTGTTGAAAAACCACTTTTCGCACTTGTGTTAGTGTTGAAAAACCACTTTTCGCACTTGTGTTAGTGTTGAAAAACCACTTTTCGCACTGGTGTTGGTGCAGGAAACCACTTTTGCACTTGTATTAGTGTGGAAAAACCACTTTTTGCACTTGTGTTAGTGTTGAAAAACCACTTTTCGCACTTGTGTTAGTGTTGATAAACCACTTTTCGCACTTGTGTTGGTGCAGGAAACCACTTTTGCACTTGTATTAGTGTGGAAAAAACACTTTTTGCACTTGTGATAGTGTTGAAAAACCACTTTTCGCACTTGTGTTAGTGTTGAAAAAACCACTTTTCGAACTTGTGTTGGTGCAGGAAACCACTTTTGCACTTGTATTAGTGTGGAAAAACCACTTTTCGCACTTGTGTTAGTGTTGAAAAACCACTTTTCGCACTTGTGTTAGTGTTGAAAAACCACTTTTCGCACTTGTGTTAGTGTTGAAAAACCACTTTTCGCACTTGTGTTAGTGTTGAAAACCACTTTTCGCATTTGTGTTTGTGCAGGAAACCACTTTTGCACTTGAATTAGTGTGGAAAAACCACTTTTCGCACTTGTGTTAGTGTTGAAAACCACTTTTTGCACTTGTGTTAGTGTTGAAAAACCACTTTCCGCACTTGTGTTGGTGCAGGAAACCACTTTTGCACTTGTATTAGTGTGGAAAAAACACTTTTTGCACTTGTGATAGTGTTGAAAAACCACTTTTCGCACTTGTGTTAGTGTTGAAAAACCACTTTTCGCACTTGTGTTGGTGCAGGAAACCACTTTTGCACTTGTATTAGTGTGGAAAAAACACTTTTCGCACTTGTGTTAGTGTTGAAAAACCACTTTTCGCACTTGTGTTAGTGTTGAAAAACCACTTTTCGCACTTGTGTTGGTGCAGGAAACCACTTTTGCACTTGTATTAGTGTGGAAAAACCACTTTTCGCACTTGTGTTAGTGTTGAAAAACCACTTTTCGCACTTGTGTTAGTGTTGAAAAACCACTTTTCGCACTTGTGTTGGTGCAGGAAACCACTTTTGCACTTGTATTAGTGTGGAAAAACCACTTTTCGCACTTGTGTTAGTGTTGAAAAACCACTTTTCGCACTTGTGTTAGTGTTGAAAAACCACTTTTCGCACTTGTGTTGGTGCAGGAAACCACTTTTGCACTTGTATTAGTGTGGAAAAAACACTTTTTGCACTTGTGATAGTGTTGAAAAACCACTTTTCGCACTTGTGTTAGTGTTGAAAAACCACTTTTCGCACTTGTGTTGGTGCAGGAAACCACTTTTGCACTTGTATTAGTGTGGAAAAACCACTTTTCGCACTTGTGTTAGTGTTGAAAAACCACTTTTTGCACTTGTGTTAGTGTTGAAAAACCACTTTTCGCACTTGTGTTGGTGCAGGAAACCACTTTTGCACTTGTATTAGTGTGGAAAAAACACTTTTTGCACTTGTGATAGTGTTGAAAAACCACTTTTCGCACTTGTGTTAGTGTTGAAAAAACCACTTTTCGAACTTGTGTTGGTGCAGGAAACCACTTTTGCACTTGTATTAGTGTGGAAAAAACACTTTTTGCACTTGTGTTAGTGTTGAAAAACCACTTTTCGCACTTGTGTTAGTGTTGAAAAACCACTTTTCGCACTTGTGTTAGTGTTGAAAAACCACTTTTCGCACTTGTGTTGGTGCAGGAAACCACTTTTGCACTTGTATTAGTGTGGATAAACCACTTTTCGCACTTGTGTTAGTGTTGAAAAACCACTTTTCGCACTTGTGTTAGTGTTGATAAACCACTTTTCGCACTTGTGTTGGTGAAGGAAACCACTTTTGCACTTGTATTAGTGTGGAAAAAACACTTTTTGCACTTGTGATAGTGTTGAAAAACCACTTTTCGCACTTGTGTTAGTGTTGAAAAAACCACTTTTCGAACTTGTGTTGGTGCAGGAAACCACTTTTGCACTTGTATTAGTGTGGAAAAACCACTTTTCGCACTTGTGTTAGTGTTGAAAAACCACTTTTCGCACTTGTGTTAGTGTTGAAAAAACACTTTTCGCACTTGTGTTAGTGTTGAAAAACCACTTTTCGCACATGTGCTTGTGCAGGAAACCACTTTTGCACTTGAATTAGTGTGGAAAAACCACTTTTCGCACTTGTGTTAGTGTTGAAAAACCACTTTTTGCACTTGTGTTAGTGTTGAAAAACCACTTTCCGCACTTGTGTTGGTGCAGGAAACCACTTTTGCACTTGTATTAGTGTGGAAAAAACACTTTTTGCACTTGTGATAGTGTTGAAAAACCACTTTTCGCACTTGTGTTAGTGTTGAAAAACCACTTTTCGCACTTGTGTTGGTGCAGGAAACCACTTTTGCACTTGTATTAGTGTGGAAAAAACACTTTTCGCACTTGTGTTAGTGTTGAAAAACCACTTTTCGCACTTGTGTTAGTGTTGAAAAACCACTTTTCGCACTTGTGTTAGTGTTGAAAAACCACTTTTCGCACTTGTGTTAGTGTTGAAAAACCACTTTTCGCACTGGTGTTGGTGCAGGAAACCACTTTTGCACTTGTATTAGTGTGGAAAAACCACTTTTTGCACTTGTGTTAGTGTTGAAAAACCACTTTTCGCACTTGTGTTAGTGTTGATAAACCACTTTTCGCACTTGTGTTGGTGCAGGAAACCACTTTTGCACTTGTATTAGTGTGGAAAAAACACTTTTTGCACTTGTGATAGTGTTGAAAAACCACTTTTCGCACTTGTGTTAGTGTTGAAAAAACCACTTTTCGAACTTGTGTTGGTGCAGGAAACCACTTTTGCACTTGTATTAGTGTGGAAAAACCACTTTTCGCACTTGTGTTAGTGTTGAAAAACCACTTTTCGCACTTGTGTTAGTGTTGAAAAACCACTTTTCGCACTTGTGTTAGTGTTGAAAACCACTTTTCGCACTTGTGTTAGTGTTGAAAAACCACTTTTCGCATTTGTGTTTGTGCAGGAAACCACTTTTGCACTTGAATTAGTGTGGAAAAACCACTTTTCGCACTTGTGTTAGTGTTGAAAAACCACTTTTTGCACTTGTGTTAGTGTTGAAAAAACCACTTTCCGCACTTGTGTTGGTGCAGGAAACCACTTTTGCACTTGTATTAGTGTGGAAAAAACACTTTTTGCACTTGTGATAGTGTTGAAAAACCACTTTTCGCACTTGTGTTAGTGTTGAAAAACCACTTTTCGCACTTGTGTTGGTGCAGGAAACCACTTTTGCACTTGTATTAGTGTGGAAAAAACACTTTTCGCACTTGTGTTAGTGTTGAAAAACCACTTTTCGCACTTGTGTTAGTGTTGAAAAACCACTTTTCGCACTTGTGTTGGTGCAGGAAACCACTTTTGCACTTGTATTAGTGTGGAAAAACCACTTTTCGCACTTGTGTTAGTGTTGAAAAACCACTTTTCGCACTTGTGTTAGTGTTGAAAAACCACTTTTCGCACTTGTGTTGGTGCAGGAAACCACTTTTGCACTTGTATTAGTGTGGAAAAAACACTTTTTGCACTTGTGATAGTGTTGAAAAACCACTTTTCGCACTTGTGTTAGTGTTGAAAAACCACTTTTCGCACTTGTGTTGGTGCAGGAAACCACTTTTGCACTTGTATTAGTGTGGAAAAAACACTTTTTGCACTTGTGATAGTGTTGAAAAACCACTTTTCGCACTTGTGTTAGTGTTGAAAAACCACTTTTCGCACTTGTGTTGGTGCAGGAAACCACTTTTGCACTTGTATTAGTGTGGAAAAACCACTTTTCGCACTTGTGTTAGTGTTGAAAAACCACTTTTCGCACTTGTGTGGGTGCAGGAAACCACTTTTGCACTTGTATTAGTGTGGAAAAAACACTTTTTGCACTTGTGATAGTGTTGAAAAACCACTTTTCGCACTTGTGTTAGTGTTGAAAAACCACTTTTCGCACTTGTGTTGGTGCAGGAAACCACTTTTGCACTTGTATTAGTGTGGAAAAACAATTTTCGCACTTGTGTTAGTGTTGAAAAACCACTTTTCGCACTTGTGTTAGTGTTGAAAAACCACTTTTCGCACTTGTGTTGGTGCAGGAAACCACTTTTGCACTTGTATTAGTGTGGAAAAACCACTTTTCGCACTTGTGTTAGTGTTGAAAAACCACTTTTCGCACTTGTGTTAGTGTTGAAAAACCACTTTTCGCACTTGTGTTGGTGCAGGAAACCACTTTTGCACTTGTATTAGTGTGGAAAAAACACTTTTTGCACTTGTGATAGTGTTGAAAAACCACTTTTCGCACTTGTGTTAGTGTTGAAAAACCACTTTTCGCACTTGTGTTGGTGCAGGAAACCACTTTTGCACTTGTATTAGTGTGGAAAAACCAATTTTCGCACTTGTGTTAGTGTTGAAAAACCACTTTTCCCACTTGTGTTAGTGTTGAAAAAACCACTTTTCGAACTTGTGTTGGTGCAGGAAACCACTTTTGCACTTGTATTAGTGTGGAAAAAACACTTTTTGCACTTGTGTTAGTGTTGAAAAACCACTTTTCGCACTTGTGTTAGTGTTGAAAAACCACTTTTCGCACTTGTGTTAGTGTTGAAAAACCACTTTTCGCACTTGTGTTGGTGCAGGAAACCACTTTTGCACTTGTATTAGTGTGGAAAAACCACTTTTCGCACTTGTGTTAGTGTTGAAAAACCACTTTTCGCACTTGTGTTAGTGTTGATAAACCACTTTTCGCACTTGTGTTGGTGAAGGAAACCACTTTTGCACTTGTATTAGTGTGGAAAAAACACTTTTTGCACTTGTGATAGTGTTGAAAAACCACTTTTCGCACTTGTGTTAGTGTTGAAAAAACCACTTTTCGAACTTGTGTTGGTGCAGGAAACCACTTTTGCACTTGTATTAGTGTGGAAAAACCACTTTTCGCACTTGTGTTAGTGTTGAAAAACCACTTTTCGCACTTGTGTTAGTGTTGAAAAACCACTTTTCGCACTTGTGTTAGTGTTGAAAAACCACTTTTCGCACATGTGCTTGTGCAGGAAACCACTTTTGCACTTGAATTAGTGTGGAAAAACCACTTTTCGCACTTGTGTTAGTGTTGAAAAACCACTTTTTGCACTTGTGTTAGTGTTGAAAAACCACTTTCCGCACTTGTGTTGGTGCAGGAAACCACTTTTGCACTTGTATTAGTGTGGAAAAAACACTTTTTGCACTTGTGATAGTGTTGAAAAACCACTTTCCGCACTTGTGTTAGTGTTGAAAAACCACTTTTCGCACTTGTGTTGGTGCAGGAAACCACTTTTGCACTTGTATTAGTGTGGAAAAAACACTTTTCGCATTTGTGTTAGTGTTGAAAAACCACTTTTCGCACTTGTGTTGGTGCAGGAAACCACTTTTGCACTTGTATTAGTGTGGAAAAACCACTTTTCGCACTTGTGTTAGTGTTGAAAAACCACTTTTCGCACTTGTGTTAGTGTTGAAAAACCACTTTTCGCACTTGTGTTAGTGTTGATAAACCACTTTTCGCACTTGTGTTAGTGTTGAAAAACCACTTTTTGCACTTGTGTTAGTGTTGAAAAACCACTTTCCGCACTTGTGTTGGTGCAGGAAACCACTTTTGCACTTGTATTAGTGTGGAAAAAACACTTTTTGCACTTGTGATAGTGTTGAAAAACCACTTTTCGCACTTGTGTTAGTGTTGAAAAACCACTTTTCGCACTTGTGTTGGTGCAGGAAACCACTTTTGCACTTGTATTAGTGTGGAAAAACCACTTTTCGCACTTGTGTTAGTGTTGAAAAACCACTTTTCGCACTTGTGTTAGTGTTGAAAAACCACTTTTCGCACTTGTGTTAGTGTTGAAAAACCACTTTTCGCACATGTGCTTGTGCAGGAAACCACTTTTGCACTTGAATTAGTGTGGAAAAACCACTTTTCGCACTTGTGATAGTGTTGAAAAACCACTTTTCGCACTTGTGTTAGTGTTGAAAAACCACTTTTCGCACTTGTGTTGGTGCAGGAAACCACTTTTGCACTTGTATTAGTGTGGAAAAAACACTTTTTGCACTTGTGATAGTGTTGAAAAACCACTTTTCGCACTTGTGTTAGTGTTGAAAAACCACTTTTCGCACTTGTGTTGGTGCAGGAAACCACTTTTGCACTTGTATTAGTGTGGAAAAACCACTTTTCGCACTTGTGTTAGTGTTGAAAAACCACTTTTCGCACTTGTGTGGGTGCAGGAAACCACTTTTGCACTTGTATTAGTGTGGAAAAAACACTTTTTGCACTTGTGATAGTGTTGAAAAACCACTTTTCGCACTTGTGTTAGTGTTGAAAAACCACTTTTCGCACTTGTGTTGGTGCAGGAAACCACTTTTGCACTTGTATTAGTGTGGAAAAACAATTTTCGCACTTGTGTTAGTGTTGAAAAACCACTTTTCGCACTTGTGTTAGTGTTGAAAAACCACTTTTCGCACTTGTGTTGGTGCAGGAAACCACTTTTGCACTTGTATTAGTGTGGAAAAACCACTTTTCGCACTTGTGTTAGTGTTGAAAAACCACTTTTCGCACTTGTGTTAGTGTTGAAAAACCACTTTTCGCACTTGTGTTGGTGCAGGAAACCACTTTTGCACTTGTATTAGTGTGGAAAAAACACTTTTTGCACTTGTGATAGTGTTGAAAAACCACTTTTCGCACTTGTGTTAGTGTTGAAAAACCACTTTTCGCACTTGTGTTGGTGCAGGAAACCACTTTTGCACTTGTATTAGTGTGGAAAAACCAATTTTCGCACTTGTGTTAGTGTTGAAAAACCACTTTTCCCACTTGTGTTAGTGTTGAAAAAACCACTTTTCGAACTTGTGTTGGTGCAGGAAACCACTTTTGCACTTGTATTAGTGTGGAAAAAACACTTTTTGCACTTGTGTTAGTGTTGAAAAACCACTTTTCGCACTTGTGTTAGTGTTGAAAAACCACTTTTCGCACTTGTGTTAGTGTTGAAAAACCACTTTTCGCACTTGTGTTGGTGCAGGAAACCACTTTTGCACTTGTATTAGTGTGGAAAAACCACTTTTCGCACTTGTGTTAGTGTTGAAAAACCACTTTTCGCACTTGTGTTAGTGTTGATAAACCACTTTTCGCACTTGTGTTGGTGAAGGAAACCACTTTTGCACTTGTATTAGTGTGGAAAAAACACTTTTTGCACTTGTGATAGTGTTGAAAAACCACTTTTCGCACTTGTGTTAGTGTTGAAAAAACCACTTTTCGAACTTGTGTTGGTGCAGGAAACCACTTTTGCACTTGTATTAGTGTGGAAAAACCACTTTTCGCACTTGTGTTAGTGTTGAAAAACCACTTTTCGCACTTGTGTTAGTGTTGAAAAACCACTTTTCGCACTTGTGTTAGTGTTGAAAAACCACTTTTCGCACATGTGCTTGTGCAGGAAACCACTTTTGCACTTGAATTAGTGTGGAAAAACCACTTTTCGCACTTGTGTTAGTGTTGAAAAACCACTTTTTGCACTTGTGTTAGTGTTGAAAAACCACTTTCCGCACTTGTGTTGGTGCAGGAAACCACTTTTGCACTTGTATTAGTGTGGAAAAAACACTTTTTGCACTTGTGATAGTGTTGAAAAACCACTTTCCGCACTTGTGTTAGTGTTGAAAAACCACTTTTCGCACTTGTGTTGGTGCAGGAAACCACTTTTGCACTTGTATTAGTGTGGAAAAAACACTTTTCGCATTTGTGTTAGTGTTGAAAAACCACTTTTCGCACTTGTGTTAGTGTTGAAAAACCACTTTTCGCACTTGTGTTGGTGCAGGAAACCACTTTTGCACTTGTATTAGTGTGGAAAAACCACTTTTCGCACTTGTGTTAGTGTTGAAAAACCACTTTTCGCACTTGTGTTAGTGTTGAAAAACCACTTTTCGCACTTGTGTTGGTGCAGGAAACCACTTTTGCACTTGTATTAGTGTGGAAAAAACACTTTTTGCACTTGTGATAGTGTTGAAAAACCACTTTTCGCACTTGTGTTAGTGTTGAAAAACCACTTTTCGCACTTGTGTTGGTGCAGGAAACCACTTTTACACTTGTATTAGTGTGGAAAAAACACTTTTTGCACTTGTGATAGTGTTGAAAAACCACTTTTCGCACTTGGGTTAGTGTTGAAAAACCACTTTTCGCACTTGTGTTGGTGCAGGAAACCACTTTTGCACTTGTATTAGTGTGGAAAAACCACTTTTCGCACTTGTGTTAGTGTTGAAAAACCACTTTTCGCACTTGTGTTAGTGTTGAAAAACCACTTTTCGCACTTGTGTTAGTGTTGAAAAACCACTTTTCGCACTTGTGTTGGTGCAGGAAACCACTTTTGCACTTGTATTAGTGTGGAAAAACACTTTTTGCACTTGTGATAGTGTTGAAAAACCACTTTTCGCACTTATGTTAGTGTTGAAAAAACCACTTTTCGAACTTGTGTTGGTGCAGGAAACCACTTTTGCACTTGTAATAGTGTGGAAAAACCACTTTTCGCACTTGTGTTAGTGTTGAAAAACCACTCTTCGCACTTGTGTTAGTGTTGAAAAACCACTTTTCGCACTTGTGTTAGTGTTGAAAAACCACTTTTCACACTTGTGTTAGTGTTGAAAAACCACTTTTCGCACTTGTGATAGTGTTGAAAAACCACTTTTTGCACTTGTGTTAGTGTTGAAAAACCACTTTTCGCACTTGTGTTGGTGCAGGAAACCACTTTTGCACTTGTATTAGTGTGGAAAAACCACTTTTCGCACTTGTGTTAGTGTTGAAAAACCACTTTTCGCACTTGTGTTAGTGTTGAAAAACCACTTTTCGCACTTGTGTTAGTGTTGAAAAACCACTTTTCGCACTTGTGTTGGTGCAGGAAACCACTTTTGCACTTGTATTAGTGTGGAAAAAACACTTTTTGCACTTGTGATAGTGTTGAAAAACCACTTTTCGCACTTGTGTTAGTGTTGAAAAAACCACTTTTCGAACTTGTGTTGGTGCAGGAAACCACTTTTGCACTTGTATTAGTGTGGAAAAAACACTTTTTGCACTTGTGTTAGTGTTGAAAAACCACTTTTCGCACTTGTGTTAGTGTTGAAAAACCACTTTTCGCACTTGTGTTAGTGTTGAAAAACCACTTTTCGACATTGTGTTGGTGCAGGAAACCACTTTTGCACTTGTATTAGTGTGGAAAAACCACTTTTCGCACTTGTGTTAGTGTTGAAAAACCACTTTTTGCACTTGTGTTAGTGTTGATAAACCACTTTTCGCACTTGTGTTGGTGCAGGAAACCACTTTTGCACTTGTATTAGTGTGGAAAAAACACTTTTTGCACTTGTGATAGTGTTGAAAAACCACTTTTCGCACTTGTGTTAGTGTTGAAAAAACCACTTTTCGAACTTGTGTTGGTGCAGGAAACCACTTTTGCACTTGTATTAGTGTGGAAAAACCACTTTTCGCACTTGTGTTAGTGTTGAAAAACCACTTTTCGCACTTGTGTTAGTGTTGAAAAACCACTTTTCGCACTTGTGTTAGTGTTGAAAAACCACTTTTCGCACTTGTGTTTGTGCAGGAAACCACTTTTGCACTTGAATTAGTGTGGAAAACCACTTTTCGCACTTGTGTTAGTGTTGAAAAACCACTTTTTGCACTTGTGTTAGTGTTGAAAAACCACTTTCCGCACTTGTGTTGGTGCAGGAAACCACTTTTGCACTTGTATTAGTGTGTTAAAAACACTTTTTGCACTTGTGATAGTGTTGAAAAACCACTTTTCGCACTTGTGTTAGTGTTGAAAAACCACTTTTCGCACTTGTGTTGGTGCAGGAAACCACTTTTGCACTTGTATTAGTGTGGAAAAACCACTTTTCGCACTTGTGTTAGTGTTGAAAAACCACTTTTCGCACTTGTGTTAGTGTTGAAAAACCACTTTTCGCACTTGTGTTGGTGCAGGAAACCACTTTTGCACTTGTATTAGTGTGGAAAAAACACTTTTTGCACTTGTGATAGTGTTGAAAAACCACTTTTCGCACTTGTGTTAGTGTTGAAAAACGACTTTTCGCACTTGTGTTGGTGCAGGAAACCACTTTTGCACTTGTATTAGTGTGGAAAAAACACTTTTTGCACTTGTGATAGTGTTGAAAAACCACTTTTCGCACTTGTGTTAGTGTTGAAAAACCACTTTTCGCACTTGTGTTGGTGCAGGAAACCACTTTTGCACTTGTATTAGTGTGGAAAAACCACTTTTCGCACTTGTGTTAGTGTTGAAAAACCACTTTTCGCACTTGTGTTAGTGTTGAAAAACCACTTTTCGCACTTGTGTTGGTGCAGGAAACCACTTTTGCACTTGTATTAGTGTGGAAAAACCACTTTTCGCACTTGTGTTAGTGTTGAAAAACCACTTTTCGCACTTGTGTTAGTGTTGAAAAACCACTTTTCGCACTTGTGTTAGTGTTGAAAAACCACTTTTCGCACTTGTGTTGGTGCAGGAAACCACTTTTGCACTTGTACTAGTGTGGAAAAAACACTTTTTGCATTTGTGATAGTGTTGAAAAACCACTTTTCGCACTTGTGTTAGTGTTGAAAAAACCACTTTTCGAACTTGTGTTGGTGCAGGAAATCACTTTTGCACTTGTATTAGTGTGGAAAAAACACTTTTTGCACTTGTGTTAGTGTTGAAAAACCACTTTTCGCACTTGTGTTAGTGTTGAAAAACCACTTTTCGCACTTGTGTTAGTGTTGAAAAACCACTTTTCGCACTTGTGTTGGTGCAGGAAACCACTTTTGCACTTGTATTAGTGTGGAAAAACCACTTTTCGCACTTGTGTTAGTGTTGAAAAACCACTTTTCGCACTTGTGTTAGTGTTGAAAAACCACTTTTCGCACTTGTGTTAGTGTTGATAAACCACTTTTCGCACTTGTGTTAGTGTTGAAAAACCACTTTTTGTACTTGTGTTAGTGTTGAAAAACCACTTTCCGCACTTGTGTTGGTGCAGGAAACCACTTTTGCACTTGTATTAGTGTGGAAAAAACACTTTTTGCACTTGTGATAGTGTTGAAAAACCACTTTTCGCACTTGTGTTAGTGTTGAAAAACCACTTTTCGCACTTGTGTTGGTGCAGGAAACCACTTTTGCACTTGTATTAGTGTGGAAAAACCACTTTTCGCACTTGTGTTAGTGTTGAAAAACCACTTTTCGCACTTGTGTTAGTGTTGAAAAACCACTTTTCGCACTTGTGTTAGTGTTGAAAAACCACTTTTCGCACATGTGCTTGTGCAGGAAACCACTTTTGCACTTGAATTAGTGTGGAAAAACCACTTTTCGCACTTGTGTTAGTGTTGAAAAACCACTTTTTGCACTTGTGTTAGTGTTGAAAAACCACTTTCCGCACTTGTGTTGGTGCAGGAAACCACTTTTGCACTTGTATTAGTGTGGAAAAAACACTTTTTGCACTTGTGATAGTGTTGAAAAACCACTTTCCGCACTTGTGTTAGTGTTGAAAAACCACTTTTCGCACTTGTGTTGGTGCAGGAAACCACTTTTGCACTTGTATTAGTGTGGAAAAAACACTTTTCGCATTTGTGTTAGTGTTGAAAAACCACTTTTCGCACTTGTGTTAGTGTTGAAAAACCACTTTTCGCACTTGTGTTGGTGCAGGAAACCACTTTTGCACTTGTATTAGTGTGGAAAAACCACTTTTCGCACTTGTGTTAGTGTTGAAAAACCACTTTTCGCACTTGTGTTAGTGTTGAAAAACCACTTTTCGCACTTGTGTTGGTGCAGGAAACCACTTTTGCACTTGTATTAGTGTGGAAAAAAACACTTTTTGCACTTGTCGATAGTGTTGAAAAACCACTTTTCGCACTTGTGTTAGTGCTTGAAAAACCACTTTTCGCACTTGTGTTGGTGCAGCGAAACCACTTTTACACTTGTATTAGTGTGAAAAAACACTTTTTGCACTTGTGATAGTGTTGAAAAACCACTTTTCGCACTTGGGTTAGTGTTGAAAAACCACTTTTCGCACTTGTGTTGGTGCAGGAAACCACTTTTGCACTTGTATTAGTGTGGAAAAAACCACTTTTCGCACTTGTGTTAGTGTTGAAAAACCACTTTTCGCACTTGTGTTAGTGTTGAAAAACCACTTTTCGCACTTGTGTTAGTGTTGAAAAACCACTTTTCGCACTTGTGTTGGTGCAGGAAACCACTTTTGCACTTGTATTAGTGTGGAAAAACACTTTTTGCACTTGTGATAGTGTTGAAAAAACCACTTTTCGCACTTATGTTAGTGTTGAAAAAAACCACTTTTTCGAACTTGTGTTGGTGCAGGAAACCACTTTTGCACTTGTAATAGTGTGGAAAAAACCACTTTTTTCGCACTTGTGTTAGTGTTGAAAAACCACTCTTCGCACTTGTGTTAGTGTTGAAAAACCACTTTTCGCACTTGTGTTAGTGTTGAAAAACCACTTTTTCACACTTGTGTTAGTGTTGAAAAAACCACTTTTCGCACTTGTGATAGTGTTGAAAAACCACTTTTTGCACTTGTGTTAGTGTTGAAAAACCACTTTTCGCACTTGTGTTGGTGCAGGAAACCACTTTTGCACTTGTATTAGTGTGGAAAAACCACTTTTCGCACTTGTGTTAGTGTTGAAAAACCACTTTTCGCACTTGTGTTAGTGTTGAAAAACCACTTTCCGCACTTGTGTTAGTGTTGAAAAACCACTTTTCGCACTTGTGTTGGTGCAGGAAACCACTTTTTGCACTTGTATTAGTGTGGAAAAAACACTTTTTGCACTTGTGATAGTGTTGAAAAACCACTTTTCGCACTTGTGTTAGTGTTGAAAAAACCACTTTTCGAACTTGTGTTGGTGCAGGAAACCACTTTTGCACTTGTATTAGTGTGGAAAAAACACTTTTGCACTTGTGTTAGTGTTGAAAAACCACTTTTCGCACTTGTGTTAGTGTTGAAAAACCACTTTTCGCACTTGTGTTAGTGTTGAAAAACCACTTTTCGACATTGTGTTGGTGCAGGAAACCACTTTTGCACTTGTATTAGTGTGGAAAAACCACTTTTCGCACTTGTGTTAGTGTTGAAAAACCACTTTTTTGCACCTGTGTTAGTGTTGATAAACCACTTTTCGCACTTGTGTTGGTGCAGGAAACCACTTTTGCACTTGTATTAGTGTGGAAAAAACACTTTTTGCACTTGTGATAGTGTTGAAAAACCACTTTTCGCACTTGTGTTAGTGTTGAAAAAAACCACTTTTCGAACTTGTGTTGGTGCAGGAAACCACTTTTGCACTTGTATTAGTGTGGAAAAACCACTTTTCGCACTTGTGTTAGTGTTGAAAAAACCACTTTTCGCACTTGTGTTAGTGTTGAAAAACCACTTTTCGCACTTGTGTTAGTGTTGAAAAACCACTTTTTCGCACTTGTGTTTGTGCAGGAAACCACTTTTGCACTTGAATTAGTGTGGAAAACCACTTTTCGCACTTGTGTTAGTGTTGAAAAAACCACTTTTTGCACTTGTGTTAGTGTTGAAAAAACCCACTTTTTCCGCACTTGTGTTGGTGCAGGAAACCACTTTTGCACTTGTATTAGTGTGTTAAAAACACTTTTTTGCACTTGTGATAGTGTTGAAAAACCACTTTTCGCACTTGTGTTAGTGTTGAAAAACCACTTTTCACACTTGTGTTGGTGCAGGAAACCACTTTTGCACTTGTATTAGTGTGGAAAAAACACTTTTCGCACTTGTGTTAGTGTTGAAAAACCACTTTTCGCACTTGTGTTAGTGTTGAAAAACCACTTTTCGCACTTGTGTTGGTGCAGGAAACCACTTTTGCACTTGTATTAGTGTGGAAAAACCACTTTTCGCACTTGTGTTAGTCGTTGAAAACCACTTTTCGCACTTGTGTTAGTGTTGAAAAACCACTTTTCGCACTTGTGTTGGTGCAGGAAACCACTTTTGCACTTGTATTAGTGTGGAAAAACACTTTTTGCACTTGTGATAGTGTTGAAAAACCACTTTTCGCACTTGTGTTAGTGTTGAAAAACCACTTTTCGCACTTGTGTTGGTGCAGGAAACCACTTTTGCACTTGTATTAGTGTGGAAAAAACACTTTTTGCACTTGTGATAGTGTTGAAAAACCACTTTTCGCACTTGTGTTAGTGTTGAAAAAACCACTTTTCGCACTTGTGTTGGTGCAGGAAACCACTTTTGCACTTGTATTAGTGTGGAAAAACCACTTTTCGCACTTGTGTTAGTGTTGAAAAAACCACTTTTCGCACTTGTGTTAGTGTTGAAAAACCACTTTTCGCACTTGTGTTGGTGCAGGAAACCACTTTTGCACTTGTATTAGTGTGGAAAAACCACTTTTCGCACTTGTGTTAGTGTTGAAAAACCACTTTTCGCACTTGTGTTAGTGTTGAAAAACCACTTTTCGCACTTGTGTTAGTGTTGAAAAACCACTTTTCGCACTTGTGTTGGTGCAGGAAACCACTTTTGCACTTGTACTAGTGTGGAAAAAACACTTTTTGCATTTGTGATAGTGTTGAAAAACCACTTTTCGCACTTGTGTTAGTGTTGAAAAAACCACTTTTCGAACTTGTGTTGGTGCAGGAAACCACTTTTGCACTTGTATTAGTGTGGAAAAAACACTTTTTGCACTTGTGTTAGTGTTGAAAAACCACTTTTCGCACTTGTGTTAGTGTTGAAAAACCACTTTTCGCACTTGTGTTAGTGTTGAAAAACCACTTTTTCGCACTTGTGTTGGTGCAGGAAACCACTTTTGCACTTGTATTAGTGTGGAAAAACCACTTTTCGCACTTGTGTTAGTGTTGAAAAACCACTTTTCGCACTTGTGTTAGTGTTGAAAAACCACTTTTCGCACTTGTGTTAGTGTTGATAAACCACTTTTCCGCACTTGTGTTAGTGTTGAAAAACCACTTTTTGCACTTGTGTTAGTGTTGAAAAACCACTTTCCCGCACTTGTGTTGGTGCAGGAAACCACTTTTGCACTTGTATTAGTGTGGAAAAAAACACTTTTTTGGCACTTGTGATAGTGTTGAAAAACCACTTTTCGCACTTGTGTTAGTGTTGAAAAAACCACTTTTCGCACTTGTGTTGGTGCAGGAAACCACTTTTGCACTTGTATTAGTGTGGAAAAAAACACTTTTCGCACTTGTGTTAGTGTTGAAAAACCACTTTTCGCACTTGTGTTAGTGTTGAAAAACCACTTTTCGCACTTGTGTTGGTGCAGGAAACCACTTTTGCACTTGTATTAGTGTGGAAAAAACCACTTTTCGCACTTGTGTTAGTGTTGAAAAACCACTTTTCGCACTTGTGTTAGTGTTGAAAAACCACTTTTCGCACTTGTGTTGGTACAGGAAACCACTTTTGCACTTGTATTAGTGTGGAAAAAAACACTTTTTGCACTTGTGATAGTGTTGAAAAAACCACTTTTCGCACTTGTGTTAGTGTTGAAAAACCACTTTTCGCACTTGTGTTGGTGCAGGAAACCACTTTTGCACTTGTATTAGTGTGGAAAAAACACTTTTTGCACTTGTGATAGTGTTGAAAAAACCACTTTTCGCACTTGTGTTAGTGTTGAAAAACCACTTTTCGCACTTGTGTTGGTGCAGGAAACCACTTTTGCACTTGTATTAGTGTGGAAAAACCACTTTTTCGCACTTGTGTTAGTGTTGAAAAAACCACTTTTCGCACTTGTGTTAGTGTTGAAAAACCACTTTTCGCACTTGTGTTGGTGCAGGAAACCACTTTTGCACTTGTATTAGTGTGGAAAAAACCACTTTTCGCACTTGTGTTAGTGTTGAAAAACACTTTTCGCACTTGTGTTAGTGTTGAAAAACCACTTTTCGCACTTGTGTTAGTGTTGAAAAAACCACTTTTCGCACTTGTGTTGGTGAAGGAAACCACTTTTGCACTTGTATTAGTGTGGAAAAAACACTTTTTGCACTTGTGATAGTGTTGAAAAACCACTTTTTCGCACTTGTGTTAGTGTTGAAAAAACCACTTTTCGAACTTGTGTTGGTGCAGGAAACCACTTTTGCACTTGTATTAGTGTGGAAAAAAACACTTTTTGCACTTGTGATAGTGTTGAAAAAACCACTTTTCGCACTTGTGTTAGTGTTGAAAAACCACTTTTTCGCACTTGTGTTGGTGCAGGAAACCACTTTTGCACTTGTATTAGTGTGGAAAAAAACACTTTTTGCACTTGTGATAGTGTTGAAAAACCACTTTTCGCACTTGTGTTAGTGTTGAAAAAACCACTTTTCGAACTTGTGTTG
This sequence comes from Myxine glutinosa, assembly GCF_964187855.1. Classification (NCBI taxonomy): domain Eukaryota; kingdom Metazoa; phylum Chordata; class Myxini; order Myxiniformes; family Myxinidae; genus Myxine; species Myxine glutinosa. Next base: position 34,206 of record NW_027619649.1, read on the forward strand.
GTGCAGGAAACCACTTTTGCACTTGTATTAGTGTGGAAAAACCACTTTTCGCACTTGTGTTAGTGTTGAATAACCACTTTTCGCACTTGTGTTAGTGTTGAAAAACCACTTTTCGCACTTTGTGTTAGTGTTGAAAAACCACTTTTCGCACATGTGCTTGTGCAGGAAACCACTTTTGCACTTGAATTAGTGTGGAAAAAACCACTTTTCGCACTTGTGTTAGTGTTGAAAAACCACTTTTTGCACTTGTGTTAGTGTTGAAAAACCACTTTCCGCACTTGTGTTGGTGCAGGAAACCACTTTTGCACTTGTATTAGTGTGGAAAAAACACTTTTTGCACTTGTGATAGTGTTGAAAAACCACTTTCCGCACTTGTGTTAGTGTTGAAAAACCACTTTTCGCACTTGTGTTGGTGCAGGAAACCACTTTTGCACTTGTATTAGTGTGGAAAAAACACTTTTCGCATTTGTGTTAGTGTTGAAAAACCACTTTTCGCACTTGTGTTAGTGTTGAAAAACCACTTTTCGCACTTGTGTTGGTGCAGGAAACCACTTTTGCACTTGTATTAGTGTGGAAAAACCACTTTTCGCACTTGTGTTAGTGTTGAAAAAACCACTTTTCGCACTTGTGTTAGTGTTGAAAAACCACTTTTCGCACTTGTGTTGGTGCAGGAAACCACTTTTGCACTTGTATTAGTGTGGAAAAAACACTTTTTGCACTTGTGATAGTGTTGAAAAACCACTTTTTCGCACTTGTGTAGTGTTGAAAAACCACTTTTCGCACTTGTGTTGGTGCAGGAAACCACTTTTACACTTGTATTAGTGTGGAAAAAACACTTTTTGCACTTGTGATAGTGTTGAAAAAACCACTTTTCGCACTTGGTGTTAGTGTTGAAAAACCACTTTTCGCACTTGGTGTTGGTGCAGGAAACCACTTTTGCACTTGTATTAGTGTGGAAAAACCACTTTTCGCACTTGTGTTAGTGTTGAAAAACCACTTTTCGCACTTGTGTTAGTGTTGAAAAA